>NW_026940310.1:7500-12006 GCF_032062105.1 Saccostrea cuccullata
CAAGTGTAATTTTCCTACATGACTATCTTTTCCATGATAAGGTTCACAGGATATCCAATTTGTATTTTTGATAACCCCAATAACCATTTTTTCTCTCCTACATGACTAATCTTTTCCTCTTCTTTCTCTAACTGGTTTTTCTTCATAATCTTCAGGATCCAATTCCACTCTCTACCAACAAAATTTTTTGTACTCTCTTCGGTGGCCATTTTACTAATTTCTCTTGCGTTCATCGCTTCTTTCTTTTTAGTTTTAGGATAATTCTCCAAAATGTTCTTTTAATACATCCAACAAGACACCTGTTTTCTCCGTACAGTCTCCTTTGTATTTTCCTCTGCCATATTTTACCTCTTTCAAGTTAAAAGTAATCACACAGAATGATCGTCGATGTCCAGCTCTGGTTTATATACCTTTACTGTAAGTGCCGTGTGCAAAAAATACGTTTTACCTACGTTTTCTTATATTTACCTGTTTGCATCCTCTATAAAGTGCCGTGTGCAAAAAAACTGAGGGTCGTGTGCAAAAGAAATTTACCTTTTACCTGTGTTTCCTTATATACCTGTTACATCATCTATAAAGTGCCGTGTGCAAAAACTTACCTATGCATTGTGACGTCATCCACTGTATAAATACGGTTTTTCTTTTACTTTGGGTTCATTTTACCTTCAGAGCCATCAGCTGATAGACATGGATTCTACTAGAGAAAAACAGGTACAGGCTCGACGAATATTGAAACGAAAAAGTACCGAGAGAGAAATAGATTTGCCACCTAAACCCATTTCTGAGTATTATCATATGAGACTAGCTCAAAAAAGGACCTCTCCAAAATTTAAAGCGCATGAAAATAGATATGTCGTTCATTTCGATGAATTTCCAGAAGAAGAAGAAACAGCTTTCCTTCGGCGATTATTCACAAACATGTTACAAGACTTCAAATCGAAAATGCAGTGTGATCCTAACGATTACCTCCGTCTGAACCTTCATCACGATTCTCTGGAATCAGACATTTCGTACGAGTTTATGCAATGTAAAGATTTAAACGAAGACGTCATTTTAAGAGAAATACAACGTGTGCAACAATCCAAAAAGGAGTTCAAACTGGGCGACGGCTCCACGGAATTCGATCTGTTACACATCGAGAATCCCCAGGGGAGTGGTGGAAACAGAAACAAACATCTACAACTGGATAAAGAAACTTTCAAGAAAAATAAACGAGCCATCGTTCGGATCGTCAATCCCCATGATAAATTTTGTTTGGCTAGAGCCATCGTCGTCACTCGATTACACAGTCAGAAACCCGAACATCCAGACCCGGAATGGGAAAAACGTTGGCTCCGTATGCGGAAGGGAGATAAGGAATCCTTGGATCAGAAGAACGAAGCCATAGCTCTCATGGAACAGGCCGGGTGTGATATCACTCAAGCTTGTGGATATACAGAGTGGACGAAATTACAACAGGTATTAGCTCCTCAGTATCGTCTGAAAATATTTCAGTTCAAATCTACTTCCACTAAACTCTGTTTAGAGCGCATCTTCAAAGGCTGGGGAGATGGAACTTGTTTGAACATTTTGTTAGACAACCGTCATTGCGATGCCATCATATCCATGCCGGGAGTAACGGGGAACCCCTACTACTGTGATCATTGCGACGTGGGGTACAGTCATGTCACAGACCATCGGTCCAAATGCCCTCATCGCTGTACCTATTGTTTAGGACAACACCCTCAATGTCCCGATGAAGGGATCGAGATTAAATGTCGGGAATGCCATGGAATGTTTAAGAACAGGACCTGCTTCGAAAATCATTTAAGACCTCATGGTAAGAAAACCACCACTACTGTCTGCAATTTAATGGGGTTATGCGAGAAATGTCAGTCCTGGATACCTAAGAAATTATTTCCTCATCACAAATGCGGAGATCAGAAACTGTGTAAGATCTGTAAGAAAATCGTCGATGCCGATCATCGGTGCTACGTTCGACAGAAGCCCAAGAAGAAGAAGAAGGGAAAAGGCACCTTAGAATTTTACATTTATTTCGATTTCGAATGCACTCAGGAATCGGGCATTCACGTCCCTAATCTGTGTGTGGCACATCGCGTCTGTCAACATTGCGATGACTTACCCATAGACCAACCTTGTCCTCATTGTCAACACATGGGACCCCGTCAGCACCTATTTCAAGGACCAGACACCTTAAAGAAGTTCATGACTGGTTATTTCAACCCACTACAGGTACTAAGAATTCCACTTTAGTACACGACGAGGCCATCGTCATCGCCCATAACTTCAAAGGATACGACGGACAATTCATTTTGAATTACATAGTGCATTCTGCTCCCCTGAAACCTAACGTGATCATGAACGGGAGTAAGATCTTGTCCATGGAAATATCTGGACTCAAATTCATCGACTCGTATAGTTTCTTAACGTTTCCTTTGGCCAAGATGCCCTCCGCTTTCGGACTCAACGAATTGAAGAAAGGTTATTTCCCTCACTTTTTTAATACGGAACAGAACCAGAATTACGTGGGACCTTATCCACCGGCAGCTTTCTACAAACCGGACGAAATGTCTACCAGTGGACGAAAAGCTTTTTACGAATGGTACGACCAACAGAGGGGAAAAGTGTTTGATTTCCAGAAAGAGTTTGTAGGGTATTGTATCTCGGACGTCGACATTTTACGCCAATGCTGTGCACAGTTTAGAAGCACACTCAGGGGGTTGGTCAACGTAGACCCTTTCCAGGAATCCATCACGTTTGCCAGTGCTGCTAATTTAGCCTACCGTCGAAATTTCATGCCCAAAGACACCATTGCCATCATTCCGAACCTCGGGTATCAACCTGCACGACAATATTCGGCCAAAGCCTGTCGGTGGCTCACCTGGATCAGTCATCAGAATGGATGTCACATACGACATGCCAGAAACGGAGGCGAAGTCCCGATCGGAAATTATACCGTCGACGGATACCAGGAAGCGACTCGTACCGTCTACGAATTTTACGGGTGTTATTGGCACGGATGCCCCACTTGCTATCCCAGTTTACAGACGCAAACTCATCCTCACCGGACCCAATTTACTTACCAACAATTACATGAGAAAACCCTCAGAAGGACTACAGATTTAGAGGACATGGGGCACAACTTGTGTAGTATCTGGGAGCACGATTTCGATCAACAAGTGCAACAAGATGAGAGTTTACAGCAATTTGTACGAGATCTGGACATTCCGGATCCTTTGAAACCTCGAGAAGCCCTGTACGGAGGCCGAACCAATGCCACTAAATTATATTGTGAAGAAGGGGACATGAGATACGTGGACGTGTGTTCCTTATACCCTTACGTGTTGAAACACAGACCTTTTCCCCTAGGGCATCCCGAGATCATCACAGACGACTTCCAGGACGTGAGAAGTTATTTCGGTCTCATTCACTGTCGGGTCTTACCACCCCGAGGCCTCTTCACCCCGTATTACCTTATCGGACGGGAGGTAAGTTATTATTTCCCTTATGTCGCACCTGTGCCCAACAACAAGACTCTACGTCTCAACATCCATGTCAACACACCGACCGGGAACGTAGTCTCACGGGTACTTGGGTGACGAGCGAATTACATAAAGCCCTAGACATGGGCTATACCTTAGATCGAATCTACGAAGTGTGGCATTTTAAAGAAAGCAGTCAAGACTTATTTAAAGACTACATCAATACCTTCCTCAAGATCAAACAGGAAGCGTCCGGATTTCCCCCCGAGTGTAAGACCTCAAAACAAGAACAAGATTACATTCGACAAATCTACGACAAAGAAGGATTCATGATGGATAGGATCAGTATCGAGAAGAATCCAGTGAGAAGAACCATTGCTAAACTCTTTTTAAATTGTCTGTGGGGAAAATTTGCTCAACGATTGTTATTACCCAAAGTCAGATACTTGGACGAAGTAGAGGAATTACATCAACTCTTACAAAATTCGACTCTCTTAAACTTTAGCATTGCACGCGTGCACATGTGAATGCATTTGCATCATGACCATATATCTTGTCTACACAATCTATATTTTTAATATACTGAATATTAAAGTATTTAATCCAAAATTATTTTAAAAAAATACGCACATTCAAGTGTATGTTTGATTTTACTCATTTCACGTGCACGCACGTGCATACATGAGCATGGTGACCATACCTTCTTGTAGAAGTCCATTACATCTATCTATGTTCTAAATTCCACCCCGTTTGGGTGAAAACTAAGGGAGTTATAGCTGTTTAAAGTTTCAGCCAATCAGATTGCAGCACATGTACACGCACGTGTATGCATGTGCATGGTGCCATACCTACTTGTAGAAGTCCATTATATCTATCATGTTCCAAATCCCATCCTGTTTGGTTGAAAACCAAGGGAGTTATAGCTGTTTAAAGTTTCAGCCAATCAGATTGCACTGCACGTGCATGCACGTGTTTTCATGATTATTGCTTTATTTTATTTGTAGGATATCCTAATTTGGGGATG
>NW_026940311.1:0-121309 GCF_032062105.1 Saccostrea cuccullata
TCATTCATAAAATAAATAAATAAATTATATCTTAGAGGTGAGGGGTTACATTTTCTTACAACCTGGTAAACGCCCACAGAGAAGTAAAAAAAAAAGATTACATTTAAATCAAATGAACTTAATATATCAAGGATTTGATTCTGGAAAATAAATAGTAATAATTTATGAAAGGTGAAAATGACGAGCAGTGATCGATCTCGAAAATTCTATAAACAACACAAATATAGGAAGAGGGAATAAAACACAGACCCCTTGAAATTCCAAAGATCGAAGGGACCAAGTGCCTATGAGAAGTAATCATTCCCTGCTGGCGGTCACACCCACCGCGAGCCCTATGTATTGATCATGCAGGTAAAAGAACAAATGCCTAATACTGGGGTATTTGGTAATTTTGAAACAAATCAGCCAAAAATACGACGAAATGATTGGACATATTTCCTAACAAAGTCATTAAAACGAGAATTTACGAAGTGCCAACTTTAAACGACTGAGGTGATTGAAATCCCTGCAACATCAACTTATCAGTCAGTAGCAGACCGCTTCACGTTACAAATCGTAATCAGAGCAAGCTCTTGAGTAGTGAATAAGTTGGGAGACATAAACACCACAAGCAGGTGATAGTGGAATAAGGAAAATTGAAATATGCATAAAAAGCGGGTCATCTCGGTTGTCATGCAGTGTAGTCGTTAACCGGCTAGTGCAGAACTGTAGCTCTGCGAAAAAAAATATTTTGACAGACCGTCTGTCAAAATATTTTTTTCGGAGACCTACAATTCTGCAGCTATTAACGGGCACGTAGCGGGGGGGGGGGGGGGGGGGGGGGGGGGGCTAAACATAGAAATGATGAATTTGTCTAATGTGAGTGGACTAGTAGAACCTGCTCCCCTCCCCCATTTTCTATGCAATATTCTATGCTGATGTATCTAGATACAGAGGAGAAGCACCTTTACTATGCTGCACAGTGCAAAATGTATAGCTGTTGCTGTTTCATTTTTTTGATATTTTATTGTAAAAATTAAAAAGACATAAATGGAAACCAAATAATAACTTTTCGGGTGCGTATCTTCAAAATTTTCATAACTGCTACATAGTCATTACCACTACAAAAACATTACATTGCCTACTTAAATTCGTTAGCCAGCCACTTGTGCTTGTACAGATTGATGTAAAGTACAACATATACATGCATAAGAGATGTATCCCCTGAAATACAAAATCTCACATTCAAACGCGACTCCAAAATATATGTAGAATGAGATACAACAAATCAAAAATTCTAAGATTTTAGAATGAGAACTGTAAAACATCGTGCTGAATTCTTTGTGAAAGTTTTTTGATTGGAACTTGGATACCTGGCTGATTCCATGTGTAGCTGTAATGAGTTGTTTTCGACAAAAAAAGAAAATGTAGCGGTAATGATCGGTCGAAATTTTGAAAAAAAATATAGCGGTAATGAGTTGAAAATTTTGGCGATGTAGCGGTAATGTTGACCTCCCAACTTTTCATGATACATATGATTATTTAACTTCATTATACCCTTCTATAATGAATGGCGTTTACGGAGTTTTTGTCACCCAGTCGTTTCGCAAAAGAGGAGTTTTGGTAACACAGCTTTTGTAGAAAAATCCTGCCTAAAATGCAAGAGGAGTTTTGGTAACACAGCTTTTGTAGAAAAATGTCTTTAAATCACAATTGGCCCCTTGAAAATTGAAACCTCATAAATTTATTGCTTATTTACAAGACACCGCCGAACATTTTACAAAATGGAAAAAGGTGAAGACATCGATTAGAGATCGATGTCAAAAACTAAAAGCAACACAACTCTGTAAACAGGACTTAAAACATGTAGCTGCAATAATGTAGCCCTCTCCTTTTTTTTCGGGGGGGGGGGGGGGGGGGGTCCAGAAAATATCAGATTAAAACAAATCGGAGAGGGCTACATTATTGCAGCTAAAAACATAGGCCCCTGGAAAGTACAAAGATTGGATCAGACCGGTGGCTGGGAGGAATGAGCATCCCCTGCATGTCGATCGACAGCACATGCTTTTATTTAAGCCATGAGTAGACCAAATATTCCGTTGTCAAATTTAGTATAAAAACATATGCCTAACAACATATACGACCCAATGGGATGCACGATAATTAAATATTTGCTAACTATGACATTATAAACAACCAAGGAAATTAAACCTGGTTGTTGATATCTCTGTAACATCACCTTATCTGTTAGTAGCCTATTTTAGTTTTTTAAAAAGGCATGCTCCCCAGTTTTGAATAAGTACATGAATAGAAGCAGAAACACTATATGCAGGTCACAGCATAATATATATAAAATACATGTACATAAATAAAGATGGAGAAGCTTACCACCTCCCTTGTCATAGAATTTAGTTGTTATTTGACATTTTAATTATAAGTTAAAGTAGGTCACGCAACTCGCGGATATTTCTCGCACGCGAATAAAACTTGGTTTACAGTATTTTAGACATGAAGAATATGGAGATAACGAACAGTATTCAAGATCAAAATTCCATAAAAAAATACAAAATAGGAGCAGAGCAAACAAGGACCTCCAAAACATCAGAGGTGGGATCAGGTACCATGGAAGAGAGAGCATCCCCTGCTGACCGGTCACACCCGCCGTGTGCTCCTTGTCATGATCGGGGGAAAACGGGAAAATCCGTCGTCAATTCAGTGTATAATTGACTAACAATTAATATGAAAAACATCAGTCAGCATTTAACTCATCAATGATAAATTGTATTTGCTGACAAAGTCATTGTATCGACCATAGAACTTACAAAATGATGACTTTAAACGAGACTGCTGATATTCTTGTTTCATCAACTTGTTTTATGTTAATAATTATGAAACTGACAAGGCAGACCCTGAGATGTCTAAAACTTCCAGTTCACTGGGATATCTGGTCGACATATAAATGGTGTAAACTATTGTTAATTGATAAAGTTTCGTCCATACATCTGAATGTAGATCTAGTTTAAGGCCATCACAAGTGTTTTCTTGACTTCTCCAGCAGAAGTTTTTAAACAAACTTCTGCTTCATAGGAATATAAAAACAGGTTGACCAATAAAAGAACACAATCCAATACAATTCCAACAGTTTGTTGGAAAACATGGTATCTGAAGACAACTGAAATGTTGACAATGAGGAATTCCTGCATTCTTTCAATATCCCCTTCATAGTACTAGGGTGTAAAATAGAGTGATTTTTGGCAAAGTAATTCTGTTGATGACTTATCATTGATATGAAAATTTACAAGTTCTATCTTGATTGAAGAAGCAGTTTCTATCAGGAACAAAATCAATGTACAAAGGGTTGAAATGTCATACATTTGATGTAACAGACTTTTGAAAAATATTGCAATTTTGGAAATATTGAGAGTGGACCACATTTGACTTTAAGACATGGTGGAGCATCTTATGCTGGACCCAGTAAGGAGGAGCATTTTTAAAGACAACTTTTAAAAAAAAAATGTCAATTGTTTCTTTATAAACTACGAGTAGAATTAAAAATCTAGTGCCCTCATAAATAATCACTTCATAATAATCAAAATACAAGAAAAGGAAAAAAAAAGAATGTGTAATGATTTTATTCACATATCACAGATAATAACAATGACTGTGTTAGACATTGGGAAATTAGTGTAAAAAATTAACAAAAACTTACAAGCATTACACAATTTCAATATGAAAGAACTTTTTGAAAATAAATATGTGACTGTATATATTAAGTGTTTTCTCAACAAAAGAGTTATCACAAAAAAAGTTTTGTAATCATGGACGGTTACAAATAGCAGAACATAGCACTGGACGGAATACAAAAATATTTCATCATCAATAAATATTTCTTTACATAATGTTCACTCTTCAAACAAGATGTTTTATTAATATCAAACAAATGCAGAGTCTTCATCAAAGCCTGTGAATTATAGAGTTTAACTCATTTTTTTTGGTCTGAAGAATGCATCAAAGTTTATACATGTAATGTGATACATTAAATTTCTGCTTTCAAATATACACACAGCAAAGAATTAATTAAGACAAAAAAGTTTTAAAAATAAAACATGAATTCACACAAAAAATAAACTTTCCTCTACATTTCTTTTTACATATCACAATTTGTTTAAGTAACATTTCATAATTGAAAAATTCAACAACCACAAAATCAGACAAGCTTGTTTACAAATAGTGTCCATTTCTGTATGCTAACTGATAAAGTTTCCATTAAGCATTTACAAGAGTCTGGGTAACACAGACAGATTTCTAAGAGTCTAACTGACAGAGTAATGCCAGGCCCCTCTTGATCCAGTGCTGGACTGGGTGTTCTGTGTTCAGCAGCACGGCTAACACAAAGTTTGTAGAATGTCCAGTAGTGGACAATACGCCCTTCCTCTCACTCGTTTTATAGATGGGGCATTTATATCTCTTGTCCGATTCATCGATCTCTAATTTCTTTTTAGGTATGAACCACATCATGGGTAATGGTTCGTTCAGAATCTTAGGAAGTTGTTCTGATAACACATCCCTATAAAGGAAAAAAACAGAAAAATCCTTAAACCATTTCAACTTAAAAGTCAAAGAGAACAGTTCAAAGGACAGAGACTGATATAGGTGAAAAATGTGAGCAGATTAACAGGGTAAATGAGGCACATTTAGCAAACTTGTTAAGTCATTCTGTTGGACCTTAACAAAAAAAGTGGTTAACATGATTGAGCAATCTGTTTCCATACTTACTTGTGTTTGTCCCATCTGGCTCCATCAAGGAACAATCCATAAACATAGCAACCATCTTCTGGGGCTTTGTCAGACGTCTCCTGACTCAGAACCTACAAATATCGACACAGTATGTAGAAATAGTACACCCTGAGGTATTTCAGTTATAATATATATAAATTTTTTATCTGAAATTTTTTTTTATAATGTAATAAAAATAACCATTCTTAAAGTTACCAGGACAAATTTAATTTATAATTTCTGTAGATAGGGGGAGGGTGCTGAAGTACTTACATCAAAATCAAAGGCCAAGGTATCAATGGGGATGGTATACTTTCTGGCAAAGTTCTGCATGACTCCTGTCAAGAAGGCCTGGGTAAAGAAGAAGCCAGACAACCAGAATGTGGGTGGCTTGCCTTCATCATACCATTTCTGTAAAACACAAAGGACTACTTAATTAGATTTTTTAACATTTTTTTGTTTTTGACATACATGTAAAATTAACAATTTTATTCTAATCATGACATATAGAACAAAGTTATAAACAGCTGTTTTCATCTTAATTTCACCTTTATTAGTTAATGTAACAGAAAAATAATTCACATATAAATTTTCATTGTGGTAATGCCCAGCCCTGGTACAGACCTGTAAGAATTTCAGTCTCTCCAGGAAGTCATTGATGTAGCTGCCCAGAGGTTTGAGTGAGGGGTAGGACCTCTTGGCCCACATAGCGGGGAGTTTACCGATCAGTAAACTACTGGCCAGGGCTTCCAGCTCAGCAGACATGACAACCAACCCCTTAATGGCCTTCTGTAAATTGACTAAACTAGAGCGGACAATGGACAACAGCCTGCAAAAAAAAAACATCATGTTTAATCAGTATTAGGGATAAAACAAATGTATGATAAATGTTTGCAAGTACTCAAGTTAATATATAAGCCTGGTAATATAATTATGTAAATGAAAATTTAAAAATTAATTTATTGATGAATAACCAACCAAATTGTCATTTATTAGAGGAATAAATCTCAGAAATTGCCAACATAATAACAAACTGAAATAAACTCCTGAACCAAATAGTCACAAAAAATGTCCATCTCAAACATGCACCACATGTCACATTTTTAACACCTTGGAATCTCAACAGCAAAAATCATTTGAATGAATAAAAAAAAAATAAACGATACCATGAAGAACTGACCTGTTAAATCTTTCCATTTCCTGTACCAGCACTGTATTCATGCTCTCTTCATAAGACACTGGGTATTTCTTACCAGCTGTTTCTATGTCAAAATCTTTTGGCAGCTAAGCACAGAAAAATAATTAATACACAGATGAAATATATTTTCATAAATACAATAGATTTTATACTTCATTGTCATAACTACATCAGTGTTCTAAAGACAAATGAGCTATTCATTAGGTACCTTGCTGAGGATGTCGCCCGCGATGGTGTAGAGTTGGTCGTCTGTAGACCCACCCCCACCACCCCCAGATCCTCCCCTGGCCAGTAGGACGGAATCAAACAACAGCTTTGTCTCCTGCAGCTCCTTAGAGATGTCCACATTCTCATGCATTCCAAACACCTCAGGGTGCTGGTTCAGGGGCAAGGACTGAAGGAAGAAAAGTATTATTATTCATTTGTATGAACTAAGGGAAATTTTGCATTTACTGCGAATAGTTACATATACCATCGTAATTTTTGAGCTACACGAATAAAAATTCAAAAACAGAAAGAATTTCTCATAGTGGGAGAAATAAAGAGCTAGAAAACATACACAATACCGTATAAGTAGAATTTTTTTGCGAGGATTTAATTTTGGCAAAATTAGCAAGGGTGCTGACATCGCTAAAATTGAATATCGCTAAAAATTAATTGCGTATTATTTGTAATGCCTTCTTTAGTTAGCATTGTAAAATCCCTAAAATTACTTCTCACTAAAATAAATTACCAATTCTTAGGTAGATATCGCAAAATTTGCGTCTTGCTAAAATTTCCACTTATACGGTATTAAAAATATAACTTCAAATGAAGCAATTTACTGATATTTTTTTTCCCCTTTTTGTTTTAGATTAGCACCATTTTGTTTCATAAATACCTTGATGAATTCAACATAGTCTTCGTAACTTCCCTTTGGTGGGGAGTAGTAGGACCCGCTGGGCGAGAATTTATAGCGGGATTCAGTGATGATGTGAGGCGTGTAGAAATCCGCCAGCATGGTGAGCAGTAGGCGTCGATCCCAGTCGTCCGTGACGCGACCACCATAGTTACACTCTCCTGTCATGTAGCTGATGGCATCAAACGGAACCTCGTCATACTCATTGATAAACATCTACAAATAAGGTGGAGAATTTCATGATTCTAAAATTAGAATATTATTCATTTCAGAGCCACGAGTGACTCAAGATCAGAACATCTCTCTATATTTGCAAATGTAAATCCAAGCTATCAGACAAGAGTACTATTTCTTCACAATTGTGATGAAAGGAAAGAGGGTTCTATTTTCCATACATATCATTAAAGAGATTAAATGAAATGAGCTGCAAGTGTAGTATTTGTCAAACATGACTTATTCGTTCCTTTTAAACGATAAACACGTATACACACATTTTTTTTTACCACTGCACAATCAATCTGGTACATCCCTGCTTCGAATAATAAATACTTTGACTTCATTAAATGAAGACAAAGCAATCCTTACCTGTAACTGCATGATAGAGATCCTGAGATCTGATTCGTTGAAGCCGTAGGGAATGTTCCATCCAAGGGGACCAAATTTCCTCCTCTCCTGAACCAAGGCATGGAAAAAGCACAGACCAAAGAGAAGCTTCTCAAATGGCTACAAACAAAAAGACCGTAAATATTAAGTACCCTTCTGCCATGAGTGTTGTGATAGATTTTTACCTAGTATGTAAACAATTGTGTTTATTAAACAGCTAAGTACTTTCTAAAATCTATAAAATTAGTACTATTTTGTCTGAGCTTACAAAATTTATAAGGAACATAAAACACAAAAACTAAAGAAATGTTAAAAATTATCAGAATGATACGTTTATTATTTTTTTGGTTATAAAATAAAAAACGACATTATATACCACCTGGCTCTGGTGCCGACAACGTCATTAAAACCCGTTTCTTCTACCTCTACACTATTTTGATGAGATTCTCAGTCTCAAATAGACTTTACAATGTATGAACAGCTGTCAATGCATATATTATTGCAAATGGATTTATACATTGGGAGAGACAGTAGCTCATCAAATTTTTAAGGCTAAAAACAATACCATTATTTGACGTGATAGATCCCAACCCTTGACTACAAATCGACATTAACTGTGCATCCCTTTTCTCTCTGGACATCCATTAAAAAAACTCCTCATCACTGACCGTTTAAAAATTTTAGGTAGGACTGCAGCAGATTCTGTAAAAGGAGTCCAGACATTTTCAAGGCAATATTTGTTTGGATACTCCATGTAAAATTGGTAAAATCTTCACTCCGTAATATTTTAGCACTGTCAACACAGGGAACTAAAGGGGGATTTCAAATATTCATATCAAAAGTATTTCATTACAAATCAAGCAATATAATCATTGCAAAACATTTTTAAAAAAATTAAATTACAGTTTACTTAGAAAAGAAGTACACTCATTCAATCTATTCAATACAGTAAAATATGAACATAGCAAACACTTTAAAATAAGTTTACACTTACAGTAAAGTGATATTCAAAAATTATATTCCTGTTTAGTGATAAAACATTTTGTGAACTGAATAGATATAATCAATTTTGTTTATAATTTATCAAAATTGATGGTCCCTGGCTCTTCACTATGTGTTTCACTGTAATTTTTTTCTTAAATTAAAACTTATGAAGCAGACTCTGAAGTAAAACAGAAATTAAATAAGATTTTTCTTTCAATTTTCAAGAGTTCCCCCCTCCCCACTCCCTTTTTATATTAATAAGAGACCTTGGGTGATGGATAGCTGGTTAGCCAGAGCCTGAAGTCTGAGTGGGTGTTCTCTGGTGTGAAGTCTTCACAAGTCTTCTCTAGAGGGGTCATCCAGGACACAGCCAAGTGACAGTTCTGTAACATGACCCATGACCCGTCCTGTCTCGCCTCACTGATCATCTTGGCAGCAATGGGTCCCTGTAAAAAAAAATTATCAAGTATGTTATGCATGATGATGACTCTGATGTACAGTGATAAAGCAGAATTTACATTAACTAACTTTCATAAAATCTTAAGTTTGTCAGTGGTAAACTTACAGTGGAATTGAAGTCTAACAATTTTTTTTAAAACAAAACATACATGAATAAAATTCAATTAGCAGAAAAATAGGTTACATCCCGCTACTACTGAGTTGTAAAGTTATCTCTGTGAATTGAAAATCTCACCTGTCCCTGACCCAGGGAAATGGAGTTGAATTTGTTTCCAGCGAATCCCTTGTCTTCAGCAAACTTGAGGAGAGCCATGGTTGGGTCAGCCCCAGGGGACAGGATGAAGATGAGAGGGGCACAGCAGTTAGAGTCCTGGTAACTCTTGGCCAAGTCAAAGGGTGGAGGTTCCACAAACTTTTTACCCAGTTTCTCTCTCACAAAGTTAGTGATGGCTGGATTCACCTATAATGGATCAAATATAAAGATTTTATGAACATTTGTTTTCCTCCTTCCCAAAACAACAAAATTTTATCTATAAGGTCCAAATTGAAATTTTCTTTAAGAATGTGCCTTGTTAAACTTCGATATCAATTTTTGCTTTATGTAATAGTTTTTTCCCTTTGACACTGCCCAGTTTTTAAGGAATTTGCAAGTTTTTCAATTGGGCATTTACAGTGAGACATGAAACCTATACAATATGCTAACAATTGGTCAGTAATTGCAACAGTATATTTGACCCTAAGGTTTCCTTTTACAGCATAAATTAATCTAGCCTTAAAAAAATCCTCTGGAAGTCAAAAATTATACATTTCATTGTAAATCCCATCCCTGTATGACATAGTAATACACATAGTGCTATCAATTTCTATTCACTGAGACATTTACAATGAAATGTGCCATCTATACCAAGTTTCACAATTTTTGATTAAGATATCCAAGCAAAAAACAAAATATTATTGCTTTCAAAAATGTGTTTCTTCAAAAGTGTCACAAATTAAAATCATAAATATGATTATACAAGTAAGATACATTACCTGAATTTCTGCCTTATGACCCTTAAGATGATCATCCTCTGGAAGTCATTGAGTTTGTTCTCCTGCCTAAGCCAGTCAGGAAAAACATGAACTCATTGGTGAGGTTCTCTACACGGAAAAATTAAAATATGAGATGTTAAACCATTAAAAGGTAGAAAGGTTATCATTAAAATATAAAGTTTTCTCTACAAAATCAATGTAAGTTATAACATCAATACCAAGTTTCACCATTTTTGATTAAGATATCCAAGCAAAAAACAAAATATTATTGCTTTCAAAAATGTGCTTCTTCAAAAGTGTCACAAATTAAAATCAAAATAAAAACAAATTTTACAATTTCCTAATATTAAAGTATACTTTATGTAAAATCTCTCAATTTACAAAAATCTCACCTGAAAAATTTCTATGAAAATGCTTACACACACTAAAATGAACAAAAACGATCATTTTCTCATACTTAAACAAAATTTTTCAATATGGGTGGGTCTTCTCTCCATTTTTTGGAAAGATGATCCTAAAAGTGTGCTATAAAATACACATTTTTAGGTTTTCAAAAGCCTACACCTCCAGTCAGGAAAAACATGAACCATTGGTAAAAGTACAATTTTATGACACAATATTAGCATCTTTGGAAATACTTAAAGGGAAAGATTAAAACATGATTTAAATTGTTAAACCACCATGAGCTGTGTAGCAAAGGTTTTCATTAAAATATGCTATTTTCTTCGGATTTTTATTCAATTCATGAATACCATATTATAATTTTATGAAAGAAATTTTTTTTAAAGAACTCTTGAAAAGTTTTTTTTTAATATAAAATATTAAACTTTAATTTATAATTACATGTATATTAAAATAATTTTTAACAGCTTTATAAATATATTACAGTAACTGTCAATAAATTTGCTTTAAATATTTACAGAAAATTGAATCTGTTCAGTTTGATAATTAATTCATGAAAATATTTAAGATACTGGTTCAATTTACTTAAATTAGAGATAACTGACAAAAGCGTCAATCTGTTTATTTTAAAGATTTTAACAATTATGAAAGATATATAGCAGATTATCTCTTAATTAAGCTGAAATAACTGAAGCAGCTCAGCAATTCGCTAATTATAAAATTTCAAATTCAGCACACAATCACACACAGATCTATAAATTTAAGTTGAGTATAGCAAAGAAATAAAGGAAGAGCTACTGTATAACTGTAAATCACATTTTTGGGAGGCAAACTTTATTTTCATGCAATATTGTGAGGTCATTAATCATGAAAATAAAGTTTCAGTTAACCATTTTTTTTTTTTTTTGTGAATATGACTGAATGCCAAATTTTCTTGCAAAAAGGTCAAAATATATGTGATTTACTGAAGTGAAAGGCTAAAATGCTCAAAGAAGTAATAGTATGAGAATTTAAATATTGAAGAACAGGTGCAGAGGATAAAGAAATAAGAGAAATCTGTTCACAGCAATGCCAGCAGCACTCTTGCCAGAGGTGCACTCAATTCCCTTCGATTTCCGTTTCAATTTCCACCAGCACCGATATAAATCAGTTGAAATCAGTTCATTGCTAGTATGGGATACACATCTAGTATGTGGTACATGTAATTATGATGGGACAAATTTGATAGTCGTTAATTAAGTTGCTAAGATAAAGCAATTATAAAAGGGAGGTCACTCAACTGATTCAGGGGAGCAAACAAAAACAATAATTGATGAAGCAGTTAGGGTACTAAGTATTATTAAAAAAAAATCTTAAAAGACATACCCGACACTTTTCAAAATAAATTAGGTATTATTTAAAATACTTCAAAATCAATTCAAATCACAATAATTTCAAAACAAACAATAACATATGACAACAATTTTTTTTAGGAAAAACTGATAAAATTCACATTTCTCTTGATGGAAAAAAACAAGACAAATTTAACAATTATTAGGTTCATGAAATAAAATTGAAATCGAACATTGGGGATTAATCAAAACACAACTTCAAACTGGAAACAGCAATTTCAAAAAATTGTTCAAATGAAATTCAATATAAAGCACTCTCAGGTATAACAACTCATACTTACAGCAACATATTGGAACAGAGAATGAAAGAGAAAAGAAGTTTGTCTTTCTCAAAGAGGGAGCGACACACATTACAGTACAGACTGTATGTAAAGTGGTCTGACAGGTAACGCAAACGCCGATCCAAGATCTTGGATTTATTGCTGAAACGAGACACATTCAGAAATATAACTAAAATGTGAAAAAAGTGAAGAAATAGGGGTTGCTGTGATAGCAGTGTTGCTCGTGGATGATAGATTCCGCTGGTTGCTGTAGCTGCATTGTACCTGTGTGTTTAAATGATGTCAAAATAATTCATAACCACTATGGAATCCATGTAAGCAGGTACAGTATAGTTCTTTAATTACAACTTGATAGTTCGATCTATACATTGATTTACATAACTATATTCAATCCCGCAACCCACCCACTCTTTTCTTTGCAAATAAATATTCTAATGAATTTTCATTGCAATAATGATATAGCAATTTTTCAATCTTGACATCATTTTCCTGAAAAAAAAAGTAGCAGAGGAGAGAAGTTACATTATAGCTACATACGTGTGTTTAAGGGGGGACCTATGTCCGAAAAGTCTTTGTGTGAAATTTTCGAAACTTTGACATTTCTTTCCTGACCACTTGCTCTTAATTTTTAGGTATTAAAAACAGTACCTTTATATGCTTATTTTTACATAAGAGCACGGGCAAAAACAGTGTGAATTGCTAAAAATAGATTATTTTCAGACATTATTGTTCTACCCCAAATATGCGCTAAAAGAGCCAAAAATGTCAAATCGCATTAAAAATCAATAGGTATTTAATTTATATGACTTGTATCTTTAAAATGAAGATAAATTCATTGTAATTCATCTCGCATGAAAAATTATAAGGGAGCACAATGTACGTATCACCCCAATTTTCTTGTCGTATTTTTTACAATTCCGACATGCATAACAGGTAATATCTTAAAAAGTCTTTGTGTGAAAATGTTGTAATTCATATTTTTGGAAAGAAATGATTCATCTCTTTATTTTAACAAAGAAAAAAGTATACCTTTATGATAAAATAAACGAGAAATATGACGTTTTCTTTTATTTTCGCACTCTTGTGTCATAAAAATTGACCTTTCTGCACTAAAAGAATGGTAAGTAAGCACAGTTAACCATCTGAATATAAGACTATTTTGCGAAAAACGAGTATTTTGTTTTGATTAGAAGCAATTTAAACAGATTAATACTTTCTTCTTCATTCCAATCATTCTGTTTCTCTCCCCCCTCCATTTCCCCGTCAACAACCAACACCTACAAGAACCTAGGAATGACTTTATGCAATAAAATCTACATGTACTAAAAACCAATAAGCAAATATAGGTAAAAGCACATTTTTTCATTTTTTTCTTAGTTTTATCCAGAAAATACAATTAATGGTACACATAAAATTAAACATATTTCCCTGATTTATGCCGCTTTCTTTGCTGAATTTTATCTTAATTAAGTTATCTTTTTGCATTTATATATCACCATATCATCGAGGTATTTCTTTACAACTGAAATTGCTATGAATTTTCAACCAAAGGAAGAGAATTCTAATATTAACAAAATCCATAATTCAAATAAAACTGTTATTAATGATGAATAAATTTTCTTTTTGTAAATTGTGTACGTTATTGATCATTAACAACTTTATGCCAATATCACAGTTGCAAAAGTAACAGGTAAAAACAAACGTCGCTATTGTGACGTCACATAACGCTGCTTTGACGTAGAACGACATAGGTCCCCCCTTAACAGATACATTTGTGTCTATGTCACATTTAAATGAAGCATGCAAAAGTGAAGATTTCAAAGATCTGGGTATTGGAAAAATTATAATAAGATCTAATATGTAAATATTATGTGCATGAAAAAAATACTGTTTTAAATTAGAACATACCAAATATATCTGAAATCTTCACAATATTTTCATTTAAATGAGCAACAGAGAGAGAGTCAGCAATTGTACGTAAGTGAGTAATACAAGTGTGAAGAGACGTCACATGCATTTTCCCCCCTCCTTCCACAGAAGAGCTACAGAGAGCTAGACCTAAATATAAATATGTATTCTGTCTACATATGTGCTTTATATACAGTTACTCACAAAAGTAAGTTTGCACACAGTATAAAGGTAAAGACACCACGGTGTTTGGCAAAAATTGAGCGTGACACATTGTCATAGAGCTGATACTGGAAATGATCCTTGAGGTATCGGAGGCGACGTTCTAGTATTTTGGATTTATTGCTGTAATTAAATGCACAACAGTGTTATAAAAGGAGGGGTTTATGATAAGGATGATAATGAAAAGAGTTTTATTATAATGACTTGATTGTTTGACTTTATGTTTCCCAGATATAAGTATTTAAGGATGTGAAATGTATATTTTGTATTATGTTTTCCACACACATATAGAACATGATGAAATGTATAACTGATTGGTAAAAGATAATCTTTGCAAATATTACTGCTCAGAATGGTCAAGATCCATAGACCAACTGCAATGGGCTGCTGATAAAATTTAGTTAACAAACATGTTGACAAAAAAACAATCAAAAACAAGTTCAAAGTACAATACAACAGTTTAATACAATACAGTTGAAATACATGTATTTAATCAAATGCATAATATACTCAGTATATCATTAAATCTTAAAGTGAAACTGCTAACAAATTTCTACGATTTTTTAAAAACTGAACAAAAATTTCTATGATCTTCCATGAATTATTTTTCCTGAAGGTCTAAAAATAGAACTGGTGACCTACCTGTCCTGGATGGACATGATGTAGAGGTTGACAAACCAGGTCAGGGAGTACTGGTACATGGGGTCAATGTTGGGGAGATCAGCGATGGAGAAGAAGAGGATAGAGGAGTGCTTGGCGATGGGACGGTAGCCCATACGACTGGTGTCTATCTTCTGTTCTGTCTCCTCCGCAATCTGTAATCAACGTAATAAATTTGTAATTACATTACAAATGTAACACAAATCTGTATTAAATGTATTAGATATGTAATTACATTAAAAAAATAATACCAGTCTGTAATTAATATAATTTATTTATGACATTACAACTGTAATAGAAATCTGTAATAAATGTAATAGATTTGTAATTACAATACAATTGTAATAGCAATCTGTAATCAATGTAACAGATTTATAATTATAACATTACAAAGTTCTACTAATAACAAAATCTGTTCCTATTGAATCCATGAGACAAAATGTTAACAAGTTGACAACCCTATTACTAGATTTTACAAAGCAGTCATAATTTACAAATAATTTCTCACAGGGACTCCTAAACACTGAGGACTATACCTTCTGTTTCTTGGAGATTTCATCTGAGAGAATTTTGGAGGAGTCAAGGACCTTGATGGCTGACTCATCCTCGAGGATGTTGCCCTCGGAGGCAGATAGAGTGTGGAGGATCTTGTCCTCAATCTCCTTCAGGGCCTTTCTGTTGGCGGCACTCTGTACAATCAGGGCCTGACGCTCCTCTTCTAACTCTGGTCTGTAATGAAAATTCAAAAATAAGAAAAAAGTGTTTTCTTAAACAATCACGTCAACTCTCCGTGTAATTTTATTTTTAACAAAATTTCATGCTTGGGTTGTAATTTGTTGATTCTTTAGAAAAATAGATAAAATATCACAAAATTTTTTTACTACAGACACACATATTGTACTAAAATGCTAAGCTGTATTACAGCATACAAGCATCAGAGAGAGTGTGCAAAGGCATTCAATGTGTTCAGAATTTCTAATTATTTCCTCTACCCACCTTTCTTTAGCGACCACAATTCCCAGCAGCTGATCCTCCAGACCCTCTGGGGTGATCATGAAGTTGAGGAGGGACACTTTGACTGCGATTTCGGGGAGGTAGTGGGGGTTCCTCAGTTTAGTGGTGATGTAGAATCTGAAGTCCTTACTGTACTCAATCACATTCTCACCAATCTTGATCATGTCAACTCCAGCTGTGTAATGTTAAAAAGTGCTTTAAAAAATTACAAAAAAACAGCTTGACGAAAACATAATGGTCTTTGAATTATTTTGTTACTTGGATGAAGTTCTCACCAAAGAACCCTTAGAAATAGTAATGTAATCACTTAAAAGTCCACATATATACAGAATCTTAAATCTTTTTCAGCAACCAGTATTTTTGACCTTTTTGTACTTACATTAATTTTGACCTTTTTGTACTACCCAGTAATGTTGACCTATTTGTACTGACCTTGTTTGTATGTTTGTTTCAGAAGGAGAGGCTCCAGGGAGGGGTCCAGCTCCTCTGCCACGTTCTCCAGCAGTAAGGGGTTCCCAAAGGTGATACAATTCTCCAGGGTCCTCATGTAGTCAGAATCGGTCAGTTTGATCACTGACAGTTTGAATTCTTTCTCCATGTTCTTGACCCACTTATTAGCCTGACCTTGAGGGTCAATCATCAAAGGCCTTGAAATAAAGAGGTTTTTATTTAATAGTTAAATTTATTTTTTTTCAAATATTGAACATCCTTTCATAAATAACCCATATAACATTAGATAATTCAGATAATCAGAAATTTACTCAAGGCTAAATTATAGACATTGTTAGCAAAATATTAGACAAGTCTATTTCCAAAACCTAAATTAATAAATACATAGTTGAATTCAGATAAGCCAATTTTAGATACTGAAGTACATCTAGTACTAAAAAAAGATAGTTACCATCTCCTTGAGTTGGCTACAATGACACCATTATCAATGGAGAAACTATCTCTTGGCAATCCAAAGATATTCCAGGCCTGGATTTTGATTGGCTCTCCAAGAGTCTTGCTGAGAGAGAATTCCTGGGAGCAAGGGATTTGTCTATCCTGCATTGCAAAAAAGCATGTAGAGTCATGGTATATTGACTATATTCATGATTGTAATAAAAAAATAAAGTTAAATTTTATCAATGTCCCAATTAAAATGCAAGGGGACTATTATATATTTTAAGAAGCTATTTCTAATTTTGCAGAAGTTAGATAGTGCAATATGCTATTTTCAGTAGAAAGTTAAGTTTTAACTTACAAAGAAGAATTGACTTACTGTGCAGACTTTCACCCAGTCCACTGTACACTGTTCTCTGAAGGCCATAGTGAAAGGTCCCAAGTACGCGATGACACCAGCCGATATCAAGACATCACCCACCAAGTTATCATAAATGTTCTGTAAATTCTCTGCGGCTGCAGTCCACCTAGCCTTTTCTCCTCCAAGTCCACCAATCAGCTTCTTGGCTCTCTCCAACTTCTTTCCACAAAGATCCACCTGGAATTCCAGCTGTTCCTTCTTGTCAGTCATCTCTTTGAACGTGGCCTGGAGATCAGCCAAGCGTTTTTCTACAGCTGCCAGTTCAGCACGTTTCTTGTTCAGTTGGTCCATGGTTGTCTTCAACTCGGCTTCGGCCTCGGCTAATTTGACCTTTTTCGGGGCCACCACTTTGGCTACCCTGTCGTAGATTTCCATGGCCATGATCCATTTACACAGACCCTCTGCAGCAGAGGAGGCATTGGCCACTTTAGCAGGGTCAAACTCAGGGTTAGAAATGTACTCTTTCCTGATCTTCTGCATAACATGGACCTAAAAAGGCAAAAAAAATGGCAAATATATTTCAAAGCCAATTATGACACTTCCCCGACAAATATTTTCAAAACGTTTATCCATCATATCATTTCAAATGTTTGAATTTAAGAATTTTGAATGAATTATGTACAATACAAATATTCTAATAAGTATCATTTAAAGGCATTTTTCTTTTCAGCATTCATAATCTAATTTTTTCAACTTTGAAAACCCATTTATAGTTTATCTCCCCTACTTTAACCCCTTTTTCAAAGAACTTCATTGCTAGCCACTGACTCTTCCAACACTTACAGGGATGTTGTCCTTATCGTACTCCTTAAGCATGCTCAGGAAGCTCATGTCTCCCAGCAGTTTTTTGGAGGGTCCCCAGTAGTCGAGGATCTTCTGTCCTGGTTTATCGGGGTCATTAATCTTGTCTGGTTTGATGTCCTTCATTACACACACAGCGGCCATGACAAGCTTGACACCAGCTGGGGGCTGCTTCATAGACTTCACAATGGTGATATCTTGTGGCTGTAAAAGATAATAAAATTAATATTCAATAAAACATTATCTTAAACTTGATAGGACTGAGAAACAACATCGAGATATCCCAAAATTTATGATATTATGGGTTGAATATTTAACAATATGTGGTTGGGACTTCCAAACCACTTGAACTTATCCATGGTATTCAAGATACCAGTGTTCAAGACATTGAAGTTCAACTGTTTTCCTTCAAGTTTAATTTTATCATCATAACCCATATGAAAAATTTTGAGTCCTAAAAGACTGGCCTATTCAGGCATTCTCTAACCTTGAGTGTGTTCAAGGCAGCCAAGGCAGCCTCCAGAGCAGGAATGGCCTCGGCTAATTCTGCCTCACATTCGTCCTTGAGGGCCTGAGCCTGAGCGGCCTGCTCGTTGGCCACCGCCTCGTCTGCTCGCACCACCTTACTGGTGGCCTCCACCTCTACCGACTCCTTCTCGATGACCACCATCATCTTGGCGTTCTCCTCCTGGGACACCACCAGCTGAGGCTGTAGTTCCTCAAGTTCTTTTTGCATGGTAGCTACCTTTAAACACACAGAGAAGTGAAGTCAATGAGAGTCCATCAACCCTACATAAATTTACCAATGCTTAGAAAAAAACATAAGAATTTTTGCTTCATTTTTTGTTTTTAAATCTGTACAATTTTTTTGCATTTTTAATTTGGCATTTATTGCTAAAAAATCTATAATTCAAATAAAAATTTGGAAAGCAGTATGCTTTTTTACTGATATAATTATGAATTATGTGTACATATATAAAGTGTTTATAGTGCTGATCTTTGAGACTGAGCAATCCACGGTGATTTACCTGTGAAGCAGCAAAAGCCAGCTTCTCTAATCCCACCACATATCTCCTCTTGGCCTTCATGGTCTCATCTTGCTTCGTGGACAGTAAATTCTTAAAAGAGTTGATCAACTCCAGATATGATGTAGGAGTGACGTAATTATGTCGGCCCAGTTCTGAGAAATACCTATCAGACAATCTGATGGTACTCTGATGGAAATACTTGACAATGTGTGTGGTCTCCTTACGTTCATTGTCTGCTAGCTCGACCTGCTCCAAGAATTTATTGGCTACTCTCTCCAAGGCATCATCTGGCCAAGTCTATAAAAATAGCCATGTTCATTAACTGATGTAATTAACATCCTTCAGAGTTTATTTACCATACTTAGTAAGATTGATTCAGTAGGATTACTTATAACATATTTACTAATTTACATAAACATATTTAGATCGAATGAATTTGCTTTCATGAAGAGGTTAGTTGTCCAGGTGTGACGTTAAGATGAAGGAGGAATTCAGTTTAAGAACAGTACAAACCTGGAACCAGTCAATGGTGCAGCAGTTAATGAGGGCGGGGAACTGTCTTAGTCTGTTTCTGAAGGCATCTCCAATAGGACTGAAGGCAATGATGATATGTAGGTTCTCACGACAACGGTTTACAAAGAAGGCAAACAATGCCAAGGGACTGAAGTCAGCCATCTTGTCTCCAGCCTGGGCATGTGGTCTTACAGCCTTAAATATAGAAAATGGCACGTTAGTATATTCAATTTGATAATATAATATATACTCTATCACACTTTAAAGTCTTCATGTCAAGAACTCTGAACATCATTTTTGTAGAATGAATTATCCTACTTTGTATCTCACATAGATTAGAATTTCAATTTATTTACAAAAGTTTCTCCCAATTCTTTTTTAAAAATTTTATTCTTATACCAAGTACATATAAAAAGAAAATAAAAGAAAAATTGTCTTGACATTTTTAAAAATTTTACTTTGTCAATTTACCCTCCTCTTTTTAAAGTGTACGCAACTCACCTCCATGATTTCTGCTTTCTCGTCAGCAGCAAACAGATTGGGGACTTCTCCTGTGTTCAATAAGTTATCAATATCCTCCAAGAAGGACTCCTCCTTAATCTGAGTGTCTGTGATCAGGAACACAGTTGTCTTTCCCTGGGCTCCACAGCTTGTCAATACAGACTACAAAACAAAGAGGGATTACTTTAATTTTCTAGTTAACAGAGAAAATAACAACCTCCCCCCCCCCCCCCCCCCCCCCCCCCCCCCAAACACACACAAATATAAAACTCACATCAAATTACCATTTAAAAATTTTTAAAAAATGAAGAAAATTATATATACGAGGGTTGTTAGAAAAGTTCGCGGACACATTGAATTACGGAAAATCTGTTGTGTACTGTGAAGTATGACCTATGTCTGAATTAATTCCTACATTTTGTTTATTAGTATGTAAAAAATCAGGTCCATTTACTAAAATCTTGAAAATTTACAACGATTTTTACTATGAGGTCATAGGATTCACGGAACAATCCCTAGACGTAAGGCGACGTGACAACAAGATTTCAATCCGTTATGCTTTGTCGCAGTACTTTCCTTTTCTCGGATTTTTCTTATCTTTTTTCTACTTTAAAATTGAATATCTATATCAAGACATGTTACCTTTCTACCATAATGTCTTTTGTACTAATTCGGATTGTATTGATTCGGATATTTTTGAGATCTGTAAAAACGTCTATGCAGTCAATTGATCAGGTACGAAAACTATGCAAAACCATACAGGCACAACGTCCATGCGATAAGAGGCTATAGAAGTATCGATTATCATTCAAAATTTTAATCCTTCCATTTATATGAAATTACAACCATTTGAAAACTTTTGTCCTCTGTGTGCGTAGGAAATTCCCGGCAGCATCTTGAAAGTTTTAATCTCTTTTTAGACATTTTACTACACACATAATTTTTACGTATAGTGCAGTGCTCCATGACGCTCAATGACGTTCCGATTTTTGGCTGTGTTTTTACGTGTTGATCATTTATAAATGGCTATAAAACAGTCATATACCCTCCAATTTAATTCAAAATTTCTCCAGGTGACGTTTTATGTATACTTTAGCGATAGGTAAAATATCATAAATCTCTGCGCGCTGCAATTGTGCAATTTTTAATTTTAATAAAGATTCTTTGTAATGTAAACGTGCCAAAATGGAGCATGCTCCGTGAAGCAAGATTTATCAAATTTAAAAAGCCGTATATTTTTCAATGATCATCGGAGAGCACCAAATTTTTGTATATTTATTGGAAAATATGTTAAGATTTTATCTGGAAAGTTTGACCGTTTTCGTGGAAATAGCGCGCTCACAATAGAACTTGTCTGCGAACTTTTCTAACACCCCTCGTATTCTCTTCTTTCTTTCCTACTTTGTGAGAAAAAGCAGTCTTTACAGAAGCATTCGCCAACTGTGTACCGTGTATTTTATTAGTAAATTGTTACCTTAATGTCCTCTCTCCATTCTACTTTGCCATAATTTTTAGAGATTTCTGGCTGGAACAGATTGTATCCAGCCATAGCAGTAGCCAGCCTGGTCAGAGATTGACGTCCGCTACCACCCACTCCCACCAGTAAAGCATTGCCTCCTGGGATACGTAAAACTCGACAAATTCGGGACAAGTGTTCAAGCACATATCTAGGAAAAAGTAGTATTCAGACAATAAAATATTACTAAACATACACACTATCGCATTGTAATATGTATATGTAACTATATCATATCTTAATGGGGTCAATTTTTTAAAATCTTAAACTTTTCAATGTTACATTCAATGTTCATATTTTAACCCAAATATTTGTAATTGAATTTAGATTATATAATGTATATTCACAATTAAGATTGTGAAAGACAGATCTGAGCTAGACATACCTAAATATAACAAGATTCATCCTGTTTTTATGTGTATTATTGTATTCCTCTAGACACTGTTCTACAATTTTGTACATTTCATCCAGAGACGTGACCTCAAGGTACACCCTCTCATCTGCCTCCGCGTCAGGGTTCATGTAATCCCCAAACATCAAAGATCTTAGATCCTCCTCACGAACCTACAAGTACAGGTATTGTACAGTATAGTTGATATCAAAACCTCTTATTCAACAATATTGTACAAGAAAATTATCCCATTTACCGGTAATTTAGTTCTATAAATTAAAACTGGATCCTTGGTGATATGTCAAACTCAGATTTCTAATAATAAAATCACTTTACTCTAAACACTCTTCTAACTTATGCCAATATTAAAGGCCAGTATCTGTTTTCAATCTAACATACGTTGAAAAATAGAATACAACAAATTTCACTAGTCTAAGAGTACAAATTTAAAGAAGTCTATTAATGATTGGGAAATATCTGGGTTTAAACATTTGCATGTGTCAACAGAGAATTATAGAAGCATAATCTATTAATCAAAGCTCTGGTTTTTGTGAAATTTCTATCTTTTCTAAGACATTATAACAAGATTCTATCTATTGGCATGATTGGTAACTAAACATGTTAACACTCAGTCTGGTTCAAAATACATTATGTACATATCCTGCCACTCTACCAGTGATGGAGTATAGATTAGATCACAGATTTACTACTAGTTTAGAATCTAGCTGAATGATAAATCTCTGATTGTCTATGTCACTAGATACTAATTATATACCGGTAGCTAATTTCTGATCTACATCTGAATAAATTTCAAAATTTCTTGTTTATTTATAAGCAAGCTCTCATTAAGTATATCTACTGAAGCTCTCACTCTAGTCTATACAGATAGAGAACAGCCATTGTCTTACCTTTGGCTAATTAATAGCAATCAAAATAAGTTAAAAATAAGAAATCTTTTCATTTGGATAGGGGTTTTAAAAAAAAATGATAGTTAATGATTATAGAAAAGAATCCTTTTTTAGCAACTTTGCAATGAAAATTTTCTATCAAAATTTTAAACCAACTGCGAGAAATCAAAGCAGTTTATAAAATTTAGATCCAAAAAGGCTTGATCGCGAAAATTTAATAGATTTTATATCAAGTTAATGATTTTATATCAAGTTTGAAATTAATTAATCTATTGGTCATCTTCCTTTTAAGCCAGAGCACTTGAAAATTTATATTATAAAGATTATATACTTGTCATTCTGGCAATGAGAAATGACAAAAACTCACCTTTACACCCTAAATGATAAAAAAAATTAATATCATAATGTTAAAAAGAAAATAATCAAGATAAATATTTATAATAGGCATTTAATACTTTCAATCTATAATCAGAATACATTAATCCAAAGTCTTCTTTACATAAACCTGGAACATGTACCAACACCAAAAGACTGATGAAACAATATAATAACTAACATCAGTTTTCAAGTTAATTTGTTCCTCTTTATTAAACCATTGTTACCTTGCCCTCGCCTGTGCCATCTCCTGCCAAGTGTTCAAAGATGACATCAAAACTCTCCTTGAAGTATTCCTTACATACACTGCCTGTGCTCCTAAAATTCACAAAGTCATCAAATTTAAAATTAATACAGTATTTTTAATCATTTATTGTCAAAATGCATGTAAATAAATTTAAAAAATCAGTGAATATAGTAAACTTTGCCCATGCAAATTACAAAAAAAAAAATTTAAATATATATTTTTTTCTTAAATGCCTCTTCAGTTCACATTTATGCATGCATTTTCTTTTATTCTTTCATGTTTTAGTTTAATTGAATTAACTAACATCTAGATTTGTTAAATACTTGAGCAATAAAGCAAAAGAGGGGATAAAAATCCCAAGTTTAGAGTACATATACAGATGATTCTTAGTTTTGAATAATCTGGAAAACTCCATAACAAATACAAACTTAAATAGCCAGGCTCTATCAGCATCATCTGTCAGACGATCATAGAACACTCTCATCACTTCATGTACCCACAATCTGAAAAATTTTTAAGACATATAGTCATTGCCTCATAGCTCCAATCTAAATCATTCAAAGTTTGTCAATTAACACATGCAATGTATTCTCTTAATTTTTATGCTTGTGAATGCATATAGATTAGGGAGTTGATTTTTTTTTTTTCAAACATATGTTGACTTGTGTAAACAAACTTTAAGGTATTACTAAATAAAAGCGGATTCCTTACCTAATCATAGTTCTCTTGCTTTCCACCTCATTTTTCTTTATTAAACAGATTCCAAGAATGACTCTGGAGAAATCTCGCAAGTTAAAGACATAGTGGGATTTAGCTGGTGTCGGCAATAGGTTAGCTATAGCCTGCTTATACATGTCATTGGTGGCTGCTACAATCTGGTTACCCAAGGCATAATACTCCGTAGAAAATTCTCCTTGCTGTAAAAAAGATATTAATAATTAATGAGAATCTGAGAAAAACTGAAACGTTTAGACAATTGCACAAAATGACTGTATTGAGCTTTGTTCACTTCAATCTTCTTTAAAATGGAAACTTGTCAAAATAACTTTAGAATAAATGTTTTCTAATGAGTAAAATATTTTCATTCTTTGAACCAGCAGTTGCTTGAAATTTTTTGAATCATGATCCAGAGAGATAATAATTTCTTCATAAGGATTTCATTTAACAGTTGTAAATATCATAATCTAACACTAACCCTTAAGTAGGTAGTCAAAAGAATAGAGAAAATCTTAATCATGGTTTCTTCACTGAATGGATTTATTCCGACGATATTATAATGACGTAAGAATCGTGCGGTGACATCGTTCCTGCCACCACCTGGTGGTCCCATGGCCGCCAAGAACAGGACGTCTTGTAGTGTTATCTTGCTGGTATCTTTCAAGTCATACCTAAAACAAACATACACTTCTTTATAAAAACTATCAAACCTTCATCATAAAAACATTCACTATACCTCTTATTTTTAGGCTTAATTAATGCATGTAATTAAAAGTAACCAATCTTTTCATAAACATTCATAATTAGAAAAATTTGGAAGTGGCTTGAAATCATCTTTAAACTTAACACTACTTTCTAGACTTTTGAGCATTGTATTTTAAGAATTCCAAGTCAATAAGAAATTTTCATTAAGTGCAGGATGCATTTTTTACACATGTACATTCAATACATTCCTGTCCCGTTGTGAGATTAGTATTATTACTTTTTAATTAATAAGGCAGCTGTATAACATACCAGTATCCGTGATCAATATACTGCCTCAGTAGCTCTATAGGGGGCTGGGCTCCATAAACCTCCTTCTGGGGCATGTTGAGATCATCAACAAAGATGATAGCCTTCTTCCCCATCTGTGGTCCGAACACCCCCTTCCTCCTCTTGTCCAGACGTGACATGATGATGTTCTGGGTCTGGTTAGCACTCGTCTGGGCGGAGAAATTGACGAAGGCTGGGAGATATCTGTCCTTCTCTAGGTGGTTCATTAGTTTGTCCTGGACGTACACACTCTTACCAGTACCAGTAGGGCCCACAAACAGGATGGGTCTGAAATACATTGGAACTTTTTTGTATCATATACACGTTTTGAAAATTTTGTACTGAATATATTTAGTGCATATTAAGTTTTTAATAAGAACTGAATAAAATTTTATAGCACTACATAAAACTTTTCTGAGTATTTCATACAGAATATAATGTAAATATAAGGATCAGGTATATGCTTTATGTCCTCAAAAACTATTTCATTTGGCTCAGCCTCTTAATACATATAATATCCACTGACAGATATTAAATGATTCTGAGGTTTTTCTCTATGTTTAAGGAGGCTGGGGGGTCAACAATTTAACCATAAAGTAACCACCAGATTTAACTTATTTTTTTAGATAGATCCCACATTCATTTGAAAAAAATCATAAATTTTAGTTTTAAATTTTGATCATTTTCTATATCTTTATATGGAGCTCTCCTTTTAAAGGAGATAGAAATAGTCTGAAAATGGCTGCCACCCCCCAGCCTCGTTAAGGAGACCCACCTGTCATGTTCAATACAGAGAGATAACAGATAGGTGTATCTGGCAGTGTCCATGGTGGGGACCAACATTTCTCGGATTTTCTTGGCTTTACTCTCCTGACCTTTAATGAGGTCATTCCAGTGGTGCCAGGTACCTCTGGCCTTAAACTGAAACAGAAAAAGAGCAATTTTTATTCATTGCTGTATAATTCTCTGTTACATGTACTTCTTTCACTCAATGAACGTCAAGTTTTTTGTGTCAATTCTATAACATTTTTGTAGCCCATAAAGTCTACAAAAAATTTAAAAATTTGGGGAGTTGGGGCATATTTTTCAATAGATTCACCTCAAAGAAGACATCATAACAGTTCATGGCCTCTGGCATGGGGACATCAAATTTGCCCACTGATTTAGGTACAGGGGCACTGTCAATTTTTCCACCCAGCAGTTCCTTGTAGAACGTGTCAAACTTCTGTCGGCCATCATTGTCTACAACAGCAGCAATGCTCCACGGGATGGAGAAAATCATGGCACTCTGAAACGAGGGGAAACCAAAATGTTCAATTTTTGTCAAATGAATGTTTATATTTGATGATTCTTGGACATTTATTCATAGAATTGCAATGTAAAATGAAAATTACCATGGTGTAGTTCTTGATGTGCTTATTTTCATTAGCATCCTCCTTGCTCAGTGTCTCAGACATCAACATGTCTATCATGTACATCAGAGATCGGACCTGATTGGCCTGTTTTGACCCTAGATACTCCTGCAAATTGATAGATGTTTCTCAATACATTGTTGAAAGCATGTTTTACTGTAAAATAACAGAATTGTCTTTGGTAACTCAGTACAAAGGGGTTTTTTTGTGTCTTAGCTTCTCTTATGGGATATTTTTGCATCCTTCTTCATCAGACTTTCACCTTCAAGTTCTTTTAAATGTACAGGGTACATAATTTCATAGTAAATTTAAAAAAAAAATTTTCTCTTGATTTCTTTATTATCAACTAAGAGGTTAAAAAATATGCATTAAAATCGTACTTTAGTATTTTTCCTGACAAAGTCTAGACAAGGATCGACCAGCCATTCAAACATGTCATGGACAACTTCACCAGACTCCCGCGCCATGATTTCTCCAAAGGCTTCAATCCAGGACTTGACTATTGGTCGCCAGCCCAGGGTAGTGGGCTCTAAGTACACCATACCACATCTACTCACTGTGGCTGGCTGATAGAGAGAGCAAAAGGAACTTTCCATCAAAATTTTGTATATATACATTGTATGGTTAATCCATTTGGAAAAGGAGAATTTATTCAAGCAATTTTGATTTTCAAAAATGCAGAATATATAGAATTAATATTCCACTTCAGGGACAAATGTATTTTAATCTCAATTTCAATCAAAAGTGTTCAGAATCCCCATTAAACATCTCTTTATATTAGAAAATGACCAAATTCCCAAGAGCTATGCTTACCGAGGCCTGAGCTAAATCCATTGTTTCAAAGATAAGACTCATGGGATTTGACATCTGTATAATTTCTCCACTCATCAGACACAGTTTCTTATTATCGTCCAACACTGTATTCATGTTTTCAATCCACAAGGCATCAATTGGTCCATCAAACACAACCCACTTTCTGTCTGGAGTGTCAGTAGAAGCAAATTCTCTGAATGTATTGGCCACTACACCGTCTGTCCACTCATGAGAAACGGGGTCAAACTGTCCGAACAGCTGACCCATGGTGATGGATTTGGGATTGATGATTCTGTATAAGACTTTCTCATAGTCTTCATCATGTCCCTCTTCATTCAGTAAGGTCATTCCCTCACACAGTGTTTCTATGACCATTGTCTTACAGCCAAATGGTTCACCCACCAACATGAAGCTGAAATGTTATAAAAAAGGATGTAAAGATTTAGGTACAAGATAAAATTGTGATCATGAATTTGCCTATGCAAGAATATTACATGCATATCTTCATGACTTCTAAAAAATGAAATGTTTCTTAACAATAAAATGAAAAAATTTGATCAGAAAAAAGCTCCTTAATGTTTCTGGCTCAGACTTGCAGAAAATATGGTGCAATGCATAGTTTTTTTCACAACAATTTTTTATTTTGAAAACACCAGGTTGCTCCCCCTTACCCGTGTCTGACTATCATCATTTCATAGGTCTGGATGAGTTTCTCTCGGAAGAAATCCACAAACTGTAGGTTTTTCTTGGCCGCTACTCTTGTCATGGCGTCTAAGAAGACCTTGTAGTCAGCCTCTGGAAGCTTGACCCCGGGGAACAGATCAGATGTGATACCATTAAACAGGGGAATGTCATGGGACAAGAACTTGGGAAGATTGACATCAATAATAGATCTCAGCAACTGAAACACAGAAAATATAGGTCATGGTCATATGGTTAACCTTGATGAATTTTGTCTATATATCAATATGTAAAGCAAGTAACATTCCAATAGGTTATTTCAAAATACAAAGAACATTGTTTACGAGAATAAGGTTTTTCTAAATATTGGTTGCATTTTTACATTTTTTGCAAATACTGGTTGCAATTTTAAATTAAAAGTTGCAATCAATTTTTCAGAAATAATTAAAAATATCAGTTTTAAATCATCCCTTCATCTTTTGTCTTATCTTACCAGAATATCCTCATCCTCGTCGGGGAACCTGAGTTTGAGATTTCCAGCAGCTGACAGGACAGCCTTTACAGCCCTCATTCCGTAATCATAGTGAAACTGTGAGGACAGCTGTTCAGAGCAGAGTCTGTACACAGTCACGATCTTAACAGAGAGGTTCCTGGCATTCTGGAAACCGAACGAGTACAGGGAAATCTCGGCAATCATAGCGTAGTCCGGAACCATCATAGCCACTGTCCGGAATAACACCTTCAGGTTGTCTGGAAGCTCCGAACGGCCGGCATAACCTGGATTCATGGTGATGCACACGTAACAGTTGGGATTCAGGGACAGCTCTGTGCCCTCAAAGATGAAGACATCGACCTTTGCTCTCACGGCACGGATGATGCACAAAATCTACAAGCAAGAAGGATTTATTTTCACAAAGTAATTTATAAAGTATATAGTAGGCCAGTTTCACTGACAATATAGTGACAGTCATATGTAATCATTTATTCTAAGAATATAATCAAAGTGGAAATATGCCAATAAATTATTACCTGCTGGGCAATGACAGACAAGACTTCCAGATCAATTCTGTTGAATTCATCAAAGCAAGCCCAGGCACCAGCTGAAGCCAGACCTTTAAAGAACTGAAATAAAAAAAAATCACAAGTCATTTGAGTTGTTATTTTTATCATGTTCAGCATATAAAGCTGCATAGTAAAAAACATTTGAGAGAAAAATCTCAACAGTACAAAGGGAGTTCTATTTTCCTGAGCAACATGCCGAAAATGTTTTATATTCAGCGCATACAATATTTAGTGGATATCAATTTTTTAACTTTCTTACTTGTGTGTGCAAGACATTTAGTGTTGTACATAAATAAGTGGAAGTTGTTTTTTTTTCGCCAAAGGCGCTAAAAAGAATACACAGCCAAATGTATAATGTTTACAGTACAAATGACTCACTTTTCCCATAGCCAGGTAATCCAAGCCATCAGAGCAGTTAAACACCACACACTGGACAGCCAAAGCCTTGGCCAGATCCTTAGTGGTCTCTGTCTTTCCAGTTCCTGCTGGCCCCTCAGGAGCCCCATTCAGATTCAAATGGAATGCACCAATCAGAGTCCTGTAACACCTGTCAGTCAGTGGAGTGATGACCAATCGGGGTGTGTTACCTAGGTATTCATAAGCATACTTTACTGTAGCATTGGTCATCCTGACTCTCATGTTTTCTTCCTCCCAGTAGTAGCGGAGCTGAGCCAACCAGGCAAAGTCATTTTCAGAGGAGACACCTGTAAATTCAAACAGTTCCCAATTTTAATCTCATACTTTGAGAATACACCAGGATTTTTATTATCAAACAGTATTTATTCACAATAGGTACATGTATATGGTATATGAGATTGGGTACATTTTTTTTGTAATGGCCCAAGTAAATATTATTTCAACATTAAAAGTATGTGAGAGCATATCTTATAGGAAAAATGGAAAATCCAAAATATTTTATGCATTGCCAAATGAATAATAAAGAAAAAATACAGTGTAGAAAAAAAGAATAGATTGCAATAACCTACCCTTCTCAGCCATCTGTAGCACTACATCTCTAGCGTGTACATCAATGACGACCAGGGCCCCCAGTGTGGTACGCGTCTGTTTGGAGAGTTTTCCTCGCACCAGGACCACAATATCTCCCAGCTGGGCCTGCAGTTTGTCCCAGTAATCCTTCAGTCCCCCCGGTCCCCCTCTGATGGCCTCGTGAACCTCCTGTGTCCAGTAGGCCTGAGACACACATAGGACCACCTGACCGGGCCAGTCTCGGACCCAGTCAATACGCGCCTCAATGGCGTACGCCTGAAAATATAAACAACTTTAATAAGAAGCACTTCTTCATTGGTATTCTGATTTTATCTAATTCAAATTTTGCATCTCTTTGACTCTCTTATGCTTCCAAGATACTGAAAACACAATGACCTACCTCGAATAACATTTCATTAAAAAATTCCTCATATTGTTACATTACAACAGAACATCTTGCATTTAACAACATGTAGTGCCTGTTTATCATTAAAATATAACTGTGTTTTGACGATGCATGCATGTATTTTGTAAGTGTAACTCACTGTCTACATTTCCCAGATACACAAAAAGAGGACAATCATAGATAAAATTGCTTCATTACAATATCTTATCAACAATCAGTATTCAATGTCAAATTTGTTAAATGAATTACACAACAGGAAATAAATATTAAAGTCATTCAAGTAGCACTTTACAATTGGTCAATTTACAAGTCATAAAATTTGGAAGAAAAAATCTACTTAGAGAGCAAGTCAACCTGCTACAGAACACCTACCTCCATGGAGTGTGCACACACATCCCTGACAGAAGCCAACATGACATCCTGTACTTGCAGCAGCCATTTCTCTACAGCCCCTCTGGCCTCCGAGGTCGATATTGTCTGTACCAACTTGATTTTCTCTCCTTCACTGCTAAACATAGCATGAATGTCCAGTTTACTATCAAATTCCAATTTGGCAATGCCTTCAAAGCACTTCTTCAAGTGCGGCTGCACTCTAAGTGGGTCTTTGGTTTCGGACAGAATTTCCAACATTTCATCGTTGGACAGGAAGAAAAATCGTGGGAAGAAGAGACGTTTCTTCTCTAAGTAGGCGTTCAGTCCCTTCATGATCTTATCCAGAAGACCATTGCTGTCTTGAAGTTTTTCCAACAGACCTGGCAGATTGGTTGCTACCAACACCTGGGAAATAGAAGAACATCGTTCCATAGCACATCTTCAAACTCAAGAAGAAACCTTTCATTTAGATTGCAACAGTGTCTTCTTTTTATTTTAAAGCAAAGGATTAGATATCAGGTGTAAAAGGCACTGGATTGAGGTTTTGGGACAAATTCTTTAAACCTTACAATTTCTTTTTGATCTTTAAATTTCAAAGTGCCATTTTTTTTTTCAAGCTGTCAATAGCTGTTTCTTAAGGAAAACATGGTACTGTTGTAGAAGTAATCTATATTATTGTTTGACCCACCTTGGGGTCTTTGGTGGTGTGCCTCATCACATCCTTCCAGTTTTTGTCCACGATCTGGAACAGTCGCCCCTCCTCTGGCATCTGCTGCATGATGTCCTCGGAGGAGAAGATGGGCTCCAGGTACAGCCACTGGGACTGCACCTTCAGCCACTCGTCAATCGTGTCCTGGATTCTCAGCAGCCTCTCCTCCCATTCCTAGAAAATAACATTCATATATCAGCTGATTGGCAAATCATTTTTTTTTTTTCAATTATGATGAAATAATTAAAGGTTACTGATTGACTATATATCAGAAATATGCCCACTTAAGGACCTAGTGCCACATTTGCAGAATAAGACTTATAAGACATTTTCAAATGTTTTTGGCATCCTTCTAACCATTAAAATTCAAAATCTGAAGTTCATCTCAAACGATGGGCTTTCTTTACCAAAGCAGTGAAAACAAACATACCTTGATTTCTGTTTCGAAGGGTTTGATGAATGGTGAGCCCCTCATGGTCTGGGTCTTTACGATCTGATCATCCAGTGTGGTCTGGATATCGTCCACTGAGGACAGGATGCTGATTCCTGTGTCACGGTATGCGATCAGATTAAAGTTAATGGTGTCCCAGTCCTCCATCATCTTAGCCATGGCCTTCTCCAAGGAGTGTTCCTATAACACAATCAGAAAGTTGGTGTCAAATGCTAACAATGCATTTAATTTCTTACTAAGCAATGACTGTGTATATAATAGCTTTGCTCATGCAAGTGGTAAATGAAAATCCTTTCTAAGGTACATTTTGTCCCACTAAGTATTTTCTTTAAAGTAGTCATTTATAAGTGTTCCAAATACTTTATGTATTTTTGGGGGGTTAAGGGGGTTGGGTGGGGGTTATGAAAGAAATGTTCATCAAAATGTTAATCTATAACTTCTTAACTCATATTTTTTTAATGATATACGTTTTATAGTTTAAAAAGTCATTGCTCATCTCTTTACCTTGGTGGCAGCTGCACTGATGCCCTCGAACATCTCCATGTGAGGAGCAATTTCCAATTTAAGGACTTTACGAAGCGTAGTTCCTGCGTTGGGTGTGATGTCGAAGCCCATGAGTTCAGACATTCTGGACCAATGACGAGGTCGCATACCCTTGTTGCACATAACACCGATGATGGGAACATTTTCCTGAAAATTAATTTTCAAAATCAGAGAAAAATCGACAACCAAAGTACCAAAATACCATGTAAAAACAAAATAACATCTTATTTCTGATCAACAAGTGTGCTGCTCACTTCAGAAAAAGGTTTCACAATTTAAAACAAATCAAATTTTCTTCATGTCTCCCCCTCTTAAAAAGTCAACACTAGCCAAGCCTAAGCAGGTTAATATCACAATTAATATTCCCCCTCCTTTACCTTGAAGTCTCTCATGCTGTCCTGGACCTTGGTACAGATCTCCATTCCCTGAGGTGTAACCACGACCTCGTCCTGATCCTCTGGGGCAATCTCCTGCCCGCTTTCCTCGGCGTGACGCCTTCGCTTCTTTCGTTCGCGGTTTCGATCGTCGACCTCCATCTGGATTTTCTTGAGCCTCGAGTTGAACACCTTCTGGACTTTGTAGATCTCTCTGGTGTATTCATCCACCTCACCCTCCACTTGTTCTGCATCCAGGTCCATGAAAGCTCCATCCATCCATCTAATCACACAAATTTAAGATTAATTTTTTTTCCCCTACCAAAGTCACTATAAATTTTTCATTCCAAATCTGTATATTACTAACAGTATGATCTTAGATATGTTCTTTTTCTTTTCTCTTATTTTAAATTTGAAAAAGAAATCTATTCACAACGACTTAAAGTAATCTCATACTTTTTCTCGGCTTTCTGCCACTTGAGCACAATGTTGAAGAGTCTGTAGAAGGGCTCCACTTGACTTGTGATTTCATCCACATCAGCTTGATAAGTGGAGATGGGGTACTTATACAGATGTTCTTCCTGTAGGAGAGAAAAGTCATTTCAGATTAACATAGAAATGTAAATAGTACCAGGTACATTAGAGTGTGTTCTAATTTATTTCCCTTATATCACAGTCAAATCAAAAAGTTATTCATAATCATCACTACTGGACGAAAAAAGTGCTGAGAATCCCAAATTTTACTGATAATGTTTGATAATTACTGATACGGTGCTGTTCTTGCTGATAATTACTGATATTTACTGTTATTATTACTGTTGTTGCTGATAATTTTAGTTGTTGCTGAGAAATACTGATAATTACTGTCGTCTTTACTGTTGAGTTTGATAAATACTGATAAATACTGTTGATGTGCTGTCGATGCTGAGATTTACTGATAATTACTGTGGTCATTGTTTTTAACCTGGGAATGGGCTAAAATAGCCTGAGAAATAATTATTTGTTTTAAAAAAAAGTATTTTAACTATAAATTCATCATGGTATACTCAAAAAATAAATTATTCTAAATGAAAAGGTCACATTTTATTAATTTGTTTTCAGTTTCACTTTTCGTGTATTAATTTTATCATATTCATTTTTAGATCATAATGTTAACATTAGCTTCCATAAATGTTTATGTTTTTCTTTACATTTATCCTTACACATAGTTGTTATTATCTGAGGAAAATTATTCTGTTGTATTTGCAGTGGTTTTTCTCTCCAAGTACTTACAAAACAAGTTTATTTTTTATTTAGAAAGGTTTAAAAAAAAATCTCATCTAAAATTATTTCTCACATCATGATGTATATGTACTGTCAAATAAAGCATTTAGTGGGCATCTTTATAAATAATACAGTCAATGGTTGTAAATATCAATTTATTTTACCGTGTGGGGAACTGAAAATGACTATTCAAATGACAAATGTATGACCACATTTAGTTGAACCCCCCCCCCCCCACCACCACCACTTTCCATTTACTTGCTCTGATTTTACATGCTTTAAAAAGACAGTATTTAATATTTGTCAAAAAAAAAAAATCTATTCTTTGTCATTTTATTGAAGAATGTGACAGGTTTAAATAATAAAATTAAATCATCTTTAATTTGTTGAATAATTTTTTATATATATGTAGACAGTGCGCTAGCTCTAATTCTCTGATTTATACATAACGTAAGTCCTCCCTGCGAATTAAATTATACCAGTGTGTGATATCAACACATTCTATTTTTTTTTTAATTATTATTATTTATTTGTTAAGCAATCAGTATTGTACATTACATGACATAAATCTTATGCAGTTTGACACAAACATTTCTTATTGCATATTTTCACTGGCATTGTTTCTTTTTTGTAACAATGCCTAAACAGTGTAGTTTAATATTTTTTCTTTAATGGAAACTTAGTTTTGCAAAAGTGTTCACTTTAATGCACTGACACTCACTAGACATTTACCCCCATCCCCTCCATCCCTGAAAATTAATAAAATTTTTGCATTCTTTTTAAGAAATTATGTGAAAAAAACTTTTCACTGACCTTGTTAATGAAGCTGATTTGTTCCTGTACATCGGCCAGACGTTTCTGTACAGCGCGGACATCTTGTACGTACTGGGTCATCATGTCCAGTTCACCGTAATCATTAAATTCATCCACACGCTGTCGGAGTTTCTCCAGCTCTGCTATTACCTTCTCTCTCTTCTCCAATAACTGGCGCTCTCCTGCTTGTTTAGATTTCTCTATCAGCTGAGTGCCAAAACCAAAACAGAAGTGTTATTCATAATATCAAGGATATTGTTGGTTGGGTATAAAAAGAGTTACCTCCCTTCTCATCACAGCACTTCAATGTTAAAAACTTTTGATATTAAATATTTATCCTCTTATAAGATATATTAAGTTTTGTTGTCAGTTTTATTACTGACAAATAGGGATGATATTATCAAGTAAAATTTAGCTCTATTTCCTCAAACCCCCTAACAGTTTAGGACCAAAAAATAAAACTTTGCTACATAAATCCAAGAAGACACACCTCGTCATTTTCATCAAAGACTGGTGAGATTCTATTTGGCCAGGTCAGAACCTCACAGTTCAGTTCAATGTCCTCTGGTGGGAACATGTACACATCAATAAGATAGGCCAGCCGGTCCTTAGACTCCTTGATGCGTTCATTCAGTTTCACCATTCCACTGGTTCTAGCCTCCTGTGTGAACTTCACCATTTCCATCAACTCTTCACTGGAATCGGGGGTTTTCAGAGCCTTGTCTCTGATTGTCTGGAATTCCTCACAAATGCTGAAAAATTATATAAACATTTCATGATAATTATAAAGTACAGGTATGAAATAGTTTTATTGATATTCTACAAAAACTGTGAGAAAAAAATCTTTTTTTTCCCAATGTGGTCATGGTTCTGTGAAATTGCAGTTTTGTTCAATATTGAGTTAAAAATATGAATTTCTTGGATTGCAATTGTTTTTATCTTAATTGTACTTTATATATGCTGAAAAAATTTGAGACCATGAACATAACATAAATTAATCCAACACAGAAAAAACTTATCTACTTTAGATCATTTTTTTTAAAGGATTATTTTTCAAAATACAACAGTACATGTTTTAACTTAATATTTGAAAATGTTTTTAATTACAAAAGGCATATTAACATTAAGCAAACTGCAGTCACCCATTGAAATATGCCAATGCTTAATTCCTTATACTTGCCTCTTGTTTTCAGCTCTGTGGTCGTCGGAGACTTTTCTAAGGAGTTCGTCAGCGAGTCCTCGGGCGGCCTCAGCCAATCCTCGCTTCAGGTCCTCGCAATCCAGACGAATCATGTCAAAGTGTTCTATACTCGGCAGTCCCATGATCTCACTGGCAAGATTTCTGTATCTATCAATATGCTACAAAGGAAAATAAACATCAGTGTTATATAAAAATTAGAAATATTTCCTTTTTTTCTAGACAGGAATTTTGTATTTTGGGAAATCCATAAAATTATATTATAAAAATAGAAGATCTTACTTTCTGATACTCAGCAAAAGTGTGCTCATATTTCACGTATTCTTGAATTTCTTTCAGGGCTTCTCCATTCACGATGTAGTCATACCTCTTTACTGTAAAAAAAATAACGATTTGTAAAAAAAATGAAATTCTATTCAATATCTCAAAAAACAGCTTTAATGTCAATTTACTTTTAAAAATTTGATAAAATAAAACAAAAAATATACCAAGACAAGCTCGTATAGTAAGTTAAAGATTTATCAAAAAATGACATAAATAAGACCACTCACCAAATGAATCTAGGTGTAACTGTGGCCCTTCAAATTCCCTCTTCACTGCCTCCTTCAACGTCTGAACTGCGGCTTTAACCACATGCTCTGCCACGGTGGCGTCTGTGTGGTTGACCGTGCTGCCACCGGCTAACCATGACTGGACGGTGGGCACCTGCTGCATGGCCTTACAGATGTGGTTGACCACAAAGAGGGCGGTCTCCTCTAAATCTTCCTTTGGGGGATAAAACTGCATTTTCTGGTCATCAAAGGTCAGCTCCATCTTCATCAGAGGCAGCTTGGACTTGTCGTTAGGATCAAACAGAGTGACGTAACTGTCAATGGTTCTCACTAGTAAATCCTTCAGCTGGAAACAAAAATCAACATATGAATTAATATGCAACATCAAAAATTATATAAATTATATTTTTTTCATTTTGGTAGAGAGAAAGTTTTTTTAAGGCAAAAAGCAATTCTCCTTCAATGGTGAAGGTTGAATACTTTACCTGGTTTGAGATCAGTGTTGTCACACATTCAAAGAATGAGTCCAGCTTTTCAGCCTTGGGTGAAACAAATGTGTTCTTGTCTGCAAAGACATTGATAATGCCAGGGAACCAGCTGTTGTTCAATTTATCCTCTGTTTTCTCTAGATCCAGAATAAGGGTGTTCTTAAAGGACTCAAATTCTACTGGTCCATTGGCTCTGAAATAAAATAATTGAAAATTCAGGTCTAAAGTTTTAATCATCTTTCTCAATCAGTTTTATATCAATATCAGAGTTTAAGACAATGCATAAGTGACATTTATTAAGCTCTAAGTTTTTGGTTCTAATCTCACTGAAATAATAAAATTCAATTATCAAATAAACCTAAATCTTGATTGCATGTATTTTACATTAAGGAATTTCTATACTACACATGTTGTCCATTTTCAACCTTCCTTTAAAAGATTTTCAAAAATGCTCCTGCTACACTGAATCTGCTATATATATACTAGTATATGTCTGTGTCAATTTTAAGAGATCAGAATACAGGCACTTTTAAAACAACACACCCCTGTTATTCATTACCTGAAGTTTGAGCAGTCTACAAGGATCATGTTGCCCAGTGTAGACTGACACATCCTGAGGACGGTCTGCATAGAGGGGTGGAGGGTGTGTAGGTTCTCCTTGATGTTCTGTCTGGCCGCCACGTAACTATCGTGCCATGGCCGAGAGTAGTCCAGTCCACTGAAATAAAAGGCAGAAGCGTTACCATATTTGTAAGAATTTCCTTTGGTCATAATCAAAATGAAAGTCTTCATTATACAGATATAGATGTTTTGTTTTCATTATTTGTGTAAATATTTGAGTCATTTGTGTAAACATCTTTAATCTTGAACTAAGAGATGTGATTTTTTGTTTCAAATTGAAAATGGGTGTATGTGCTACAATTCTTTTTTCATAATTATTCTTCATATTAAATTTTCAGCCACTAGAATTTGACATTTATAAACTATAACCTATATGAAAATTGTGTGTTTCCTTTATACATATCTCAAAGTTACTAAACTGAAATATATAGTCATGTACTAAATCTACAAAACAGATTCATGAATCTAATAATCAAAGTTGAAACTATGACTGAAAAATAAAAAGATCTGCAACAACTCAACTAGTTCATTCAACATCAATCATGCAATACAAAGAAACTGAATGGAAACTTCGTGACAAGATAAACTAAAGAAGCAGGACTCAAAAGAAGGTAAAAATGTCCAGTTGAAACAAAAGTTGAACTGAAAGCTGAAGTTCTGGTTGAACAATCCATGTAACTTACTTCTTTTGCAGAAATGTAAGCCTTGCAATGAACATTTAGCAACATTAACAAAAAGTGAAAGTGTCTTGATTTAACAATGACAATGTTAAAACTCATAATAAAGTGAATTTAATATTCATGTAGCATAATATTGGTAATAAAATTATCAAGTGACCAAAAATTGTTATAACAAGATATCAAAAGCATTCAAAAACAGTTTCTTTTATAAAATGACATGTAATACACAATATAAGTATATATATAAAAAAAGAATCATGCATATTTGATGCAATTTATATATGTTTGATATTTATACAATCAAAAATAATGTAAATTTTTCAATCCCCATTTCTCACTCTCTTTTTCATGAGTACACATGTACTACAAATTTATTTATTGTATTGAAACAAGCAGATATACAAGTACATTTAGAAAGCTTCCGTATGATGGCATTACACTGCAATAAATATGTATTTAAAAAATATATAATCATAATGTGAATAATAAACCTTAATATCAAGTTTTCCTGACAAGACTCACCTTGGTTCTGATGGCGGGGGCCCTGCCACATCATTGTCTAATCCCTTCACTTCGGGCTTTATCAGGACATGTTGTACTAAACAGAAGAGTAAAACTTATTACCTTGGGTTTCTACCAAGTCAATGATATACAGATGTATTTTTTCCCCATAATAACATATTCCTCCTTCAAGGAATAAAAAGTAAAGCATGTTTCTTGATATAAATAAATGTCCTTGAAATTAATTATATGCATGGCTTTATTTTATACATTCACAAAATTCTGCTTTTATGCCTTTACCCATAGATTTTTTCATGCTGGCGTTGTAGTCCTCCTTGACCTCGGCGAACAGGTCCCTGATGGAGGCCTGTAGAGCTGGGTTCTGCTGCAGCCTCTCCGGGACCATCTGTAGAATGTTGTCGTTCCAGTGACGCTGTACAGGAGTTACTGGCCCTGCCTCCACACACTTCTTCAGGTATTGATAGTTTAACTGCATTTTTGTAAAAAAAAATATGAATGTTAATATGTACAAAAAAATAGTCATAATGATTGCTGCAACTTTCATTTTAAAAAAGAAACATTACATGTAACTATATCTTCTTCAGTTGTGTGAAATAGGACAGTGATTCTGTAGCTATCAGAACTAAATTATTCTATCAAATGCACTATAATTATGACAGATTTATTATGTGTTTTTAAATAAAAACTCTTTGATTTTAATGTATTTTAAGAGTATAAAGCTCTTTGAAGTTTTTGTACATTTTATTAACATGCCCCCCCCCCAAGAAATTAAATGTGCTGTATCCAAAAAATTGCTTTTTTATACATATACAATGTTTTTTATCATGATCCAAAGATCATTATGGGATTTCATTAATTTTATTTTCACATTTATTTGGCATCTCTTAATTTTCTAAATCTCCCAAATCATTATCTTTTCTAATTCTTGAAATAGTCATGCGCATTTATCATGAAGGAAAACCCCATTTCAATATTTCCAATATGATTCAAATCTTAAGGAGTTAAAGTTTGCATACTTAAAGAGACTAATTTAATTAAACACAAAAATCTTCTAGTTCAGTTTATGTTTTTTGTGACTCACTTTGGAAACTTTCCAGTTTGCATGAGGTTTTAGAATTGGCCATATTCCACCTCATTTAAATCCCAGTTAGGTTAGATTTGATACAAGTGTACACAGCTGATTGTTTAATGCATTACAGTTTATAGAATGCTCAGATTTTGGCAACATTCAGCTGTGCATGTTCTAATTTTTGCAATTTACAAAGTATAAATATGTAAGAGACTTTTATGTTATGTTGTACATATGATTCAACTAAGAAATTTCTTTGTGTGTTTTATAATTTGATCTAAATTTAATAAACTTTTTTTTTCCTTTTCTTTCTTTATATATTTTTTTTTTACTTCCTAAAAATAGTGACATTCACCGGCAACAAAAATACAAGAACAAGCAACAAAAACAGAATTACATGTACATATCAAATGAACAAACTCTCTGCTGTACTAACGGAATATTTCCATCGCAGAAAGTTTGATTAATTTCATGTGTTATAAATGTACAAACAGTAAATGACGAATACATTGTGCTGATTTAAGTTATAATAAGGTATTGGAAATGTTGAGTATAAGATGTTAAAGTATGCAGAGAGAGAGAGAGAGAGAGAGAGAGAGAGAGAGAGAGAGAGAGAGAGAGAGAGAAATATAAGAGAGAGAAGATACATAAGAAGTCAAAGTACATAGAGATAGAGAGAGAGAGAGTACAATAATTTTACATCTGATACAATATATCAACACAATATAAGACGCCCGATTGCTGCAGATTTTTCTTTTTAGAAAATGGCAAAAGACATTTTAAGAAATTCAATCAATTTTTCTTTTCAAAAATAAATTCTTAAAGAACTAGTTTTCTTATTTAAGGAAATGTTCGTTACATCATTTTCATCCTCCACCCCCACCAGTTAGGGCATCTCATAAAGATTCATGAACACTAAAATACATAAAAAGAAAAGAAAGTGCAAAATAGTGTGTATAGACATCAAAGCAAAAAGGCTACAAAAAGTGTACAAGGTAAAGCCACCACCAGGTATAAATATAGTGGTTCAGTGCAACAAACATTGAAAAGCCACGCAGTTACCTACCCTTATTCTGCGTTCCTTACTCATCATCTGTAATATATATCAGCGTCATGCGTATTATCATTAAAGCAGTAAAATTTCAAACAAACTCTATCTCTATTTTTTCTAACATTTAACAAAAACCTGTTATATATGTAAATTTTAAATTAATACTTAAACATGTTCTTGCATCTTGACCGAAGCCACACTTCCATGCATTTATCAGAAAACAATTTTTGTGATTTTGAAAACAAGTTAATATTGCACAGATTCCTTTTCATTAATGTTCATGCCTTGTTTTTGAAGGTAAGTTTCAAATAGATTACAAATTTACTGACCAATTTATTACTTCCTGGGCATTTCTGTACAATACATCAAAATATGTATTTACACAAAGTAACTGTTATTTTCCAATTTATGAATTCTTCACATGCATGTACATTTCACAAGCATTCATTTTCTTTAAGGCTAATTAAGTTAATAAACTTAAAATGAAAGAAAAATTTAAGTTCTTCCCAAACTGCATGAACAAATAAGTTAAAAATGACATTTTTTTTCAGTGAGGAATAAACCCCTTGCCCTACCTCTTGAGGATAATCTGGGTTAGCATCTTTATCTGGATGTTTCTCACAGAATTCTTCTGTGTCCAATAAGTCTTTTTCTGCCTGATCATGTCTGTCAAAAATATAAAGTTTTCATTGTTAATTTTTCTTATACACACTGTATTGAGATTCTCAACATTCTGAAAGTTCTGCATAAACTCTCTTATTCATAATTCATTTTCAATTTTTGAATATTACACAAAGTTTTCGCTCTTTATTTTTTTCTTTTTTTAATCAAGTTTTGTGTCAAAGAATTAAAAGTAATTAAATTGTAGTTAAAAACTTACAGAATCTTCATCAACATTGCTTGTTTGTGATTGGCAAGTCTAAATTTCATGAGCTTGCTGTTGGCGTAGGGGTCATCAACTCTTTGACTCGGTTTGGTGATGGGGGGCAGGCGGGGATAGCCATCAGGTCCTATCCCTCCCAGCTTGCCCCTGCTTCTGGGGGTTTCCCCATTTGTTGTTCCATTGGTTATTCCATTTTCCCTTGGTGTTCCCCCATTTAGAACTCCATTTGTGCCTTGATGGCCATTTATGGGTGGCACAGGTGCCGTAGACATCTAAAATTTATAAAGTAAATACCATTAACTTACTTTCTATTAGAATTAATGAATGAACAAGTTTTCTAGACTTGACATGTGGTTTTGATTTAGAACCACACTTGTGTATAATAGCTTGAATATAACTTTCAAGTGTGAAAAAATCAAAAATAAATTTCTTTTAAAGATAAATAAAATAATATAATAATATTTGTATCCCTCACATTTATGCACAATCTTAATTGTAAAAAATGTTGTTTGAACTTTGAAGCTCTTAAGAAACTTTAAATTACAACAAATATAAATGACATCTATGTGGCATTTTTCCAATATTTATTACCTAAGTTTGAATTGCATAAAGTGTGTATTTTATTAGATCTTTTAGGTCACAACATATGGACTAGTGTTTAAACAATGAAAGAAATACTGAGAAAAGAATATAAATTGCAAATGTTCATTAATTTTGATATGCATTAAAAAAAAAAGAATTAACTTTAATATGCTGTGTGTATTGTCTGGGTCCTTAATTATGCTTAATATTCACCAATCCCATTCTCTGAAAACCCTTTATTTATTTGAAAAATTGTATCCCTTAACTGCATATCAAATACATCGTTTTTGATTAGAAAAGAAGTTAAAAAAAAATTAGGCCTATAAGCAACTTTTGGCAACATGGAGAAAACCACCAAGTTAAGTAACTAAATATGACATCATTTACTGCATACAATTAAATTATTTGCATTTTAGTATGTGAAGAATGTCATTTTGAATTGAAATGAAATGATACTGAATTGCCACCTTACATTTAAAATTCAAAAATGATATTTTGCACATGATGTATGTGATGTAGGACAATTTTTGCATGGTCAACAGTAACACGCATAGAAACTATCGTAAAACTACTTTGTCTTCGCTTACCTTTCCAATAAACTATTGTCTGAATTCCTATTACAATCTTATTGGTGAAATAAACTAATCCATGAGCCTTTTTATCACATTTTCTTTGAAAAAATACGATAATTTTCTTCAAAAATTATAGTTGTGTGTTGTTATGGCCCAGTGGAATAGCTACTCGGTAAACGTCCATGGGTAATTGTTACGTGTATCGGGATTGGTCGATCGAAGCAAATTATCCAATGAGAGTTCGTGTTAATTCGAAAGTCGGTTCCCTTTTCGGTAACCAAGACGTCATGAAAACAACCTCAATGGCGGACCAGTAATCTGAGTGCAGCAATAATTTGTATCGTAAGTTTTACGAAATTTCTTCATTTAACTTCATGTATTTTCCGTAAACATGAAGTGTAATACTTTTTTTTAAAAGTAATTAAGAATTCAACGACAAAATATATCTCCATTCAAAGTTTTTTAAATAAATTATTTTGACAGAATGTTAATTTTTCTGCAAGTGACAAATTTCTTTGATAAAATCGAGCATAAACTGTTCACAAGTATACAAATTAAGTTTTGCTGATGTGTAAAGAATAATTCAAAGTTCTTTGCAAAATATTCACCGTAACTAGTTTATTTTGTCTGTCATAAAAATCATGCATCGTGTGGCTGCATGCATGCAGTTGTATATTCAAATTGTTCAGTTCCTGCATATCTTCATGCATACACTTATAATCTTATTTTTAAAAAAACCCAACTAAGTCTGTGAATTTATTCTCATGTTTTAGTCTGTCTAAGTAACATCATGGCAGATCAAGAACAAAAACCAGAAACAACTGAGGAGAAAACAGAAGAACAAACTCCTGCCCCAGTGGTAGAGACCATGGAGGAAACAAAACAGGGAGCCCCAGAAAATGCCCCACCCCCAGCAAAAGAGCCACCACCCGCTGCAGAGCCAGCAGCCCCCGAGACTGTCGAACCTGTGGTGGAGCCCACCCAAGAAACAATAGCAGCACCACCTACAGGTACAGTAGCATACTGGTGTGAAATAATATTGTATTGATCTATTATTGGACATAAATACATGCAATATTGCAACATTGTTGCCCCCCCAAAAAAAATGTTGAAGAACATTAAGAAATATACAAATAAAACATGCATTGAAATTTTATTTTGTATGAATATAAGTAAAGTTTTTTTTTTTCTGAGACAAAATTACAAATTATATAACATTATATATGTTATAGTTTTGATATGATATGAAACACCCATCACTCATCATTCTGACAGGATGACGAGTGCACATCATGGGTGTTTCACCACATTACCAAACCAACTTCATTCCTCCTTGATTTTGTTTTTGTTTTAAATTGTGTTATTTCTACAATCTTTCTACCATTGAAGATTTTTCAATGATTTAAACTGTGATAGTCCTCATGCATGAAATAAAAGCATTATCTTAATTATCCAGAGGAGGCCAAGGAAGAGGCAACAGAAAACAAAAAAGAGGAGGAACCAAAAGAAGAACCGAAAGAGGAAGAAAAAGAGGAAGCGAAGGAAGAAGTGAAGGAGGAAGCGAAGGAAGAAGTGAAAGAGGAAGCAAAGGAAGAAGTGAAAGAGGAAGCAAAGGAAGAAACAAAAGAGGAGCCCAAAGAAGTTACTCAAGGTACTAATATGCTTATTTTGCATTTTTTATGGTAAAAAGTACATGTGAAAGCAAACATATTGTGAAACAATTTCGGAAATGGAAACTTTGAACGAAGATGTGCCATTTTGGAAACATTGGTAAAATTTATGCAAGACTAAAAATTCTAATCAAAGTTTCAATTCTGAAACAAAATTATTTCCTCAAATGAAGTTTCAGAAATTGAAAATCGGCAAGATTTCTGCATTGAAAATTTAAAGCAATCAACTGCCGTGCATCACTTTATTTGAGGAGATATGTTTTGTGTAAATTTGTGATGTGGTCTCTGAAAAATCTTTTTCACATATTTTTGTTTTATATAAATTATAACTATCTCTGGTCTCAGCCTTGTCAAGAAATTTTGGTAATCTAAAATATATCCCCATGTAACCAAATGATATTATTAATTTTTCAATTTGTTATTTACAGAGGAATCAAAGGATGCTGCGCCAGAGGAGGAGAAGAAACCCGATGAGAAGCCTGCCGAGGTATCCCCCGAGGAGGGGGCTGAAAAGTCAGAGGAACCTCCTAGAGAGGACACAATACAGGTAGTGATCATTTCTAATAGCTGTCTCTCAATAAACTTATAACTTCTTAATTTTCTAGAGGTGCAAGGGGACTTTGTTAATTTAAAATAAGAAAATTTCATTTCTCTAATGAAAGGTCTTGTACTTTTGTCATGAATCTGCTTACTATAGTACTATTGCTTGTACTACTACTAGTGCTTATAGAATTACTGATTATTTTTGTAGCAAGCTCCCGCCCCCACTCCTCAGCCCACCCAGACAACAGGGATGGGCACGATGGAATCCGGGGAGGGACATGAGACTGACCCTCACGCCACGACCCCCAGGACAACAGCCAATCTAGAGGCCACAGCAACAGGTGAGTTATCAAACACACTGGTTCACTTAAATCATCCAAATTACAAAACAACAGGAATTTTAAATTAGTATTTAGGATATTTGTGAACTCAAAAAATATAAAATGGGATCACTTTTGTTTTTAAGGATAGGGCTTGCTTTCCCAATCATATATGCGAGAAATATCTGTGAGTTTCACGACATACTTTAACTCGTGAATATTAATCACTGCAAACCATCTTTTTTGCTGTGTATTTTTTATTTTCAGTTTGAAATCAATCCGCAGCAATTAATTTTAACGAATAAGGAAAAATTTTTTACAAAAACAATGCAAAATAAAAGTTTGGCATAAATTCCCGATTTAAAGTAGGTTAACAGCAATCCCTCAAATGGAATTATTTTATCTCGCTCTCATACATACTGATTTCTACATCTTTGCATAATTACCGACATTTATCATGCATGTTATACAAATACACATTAATGATTTTGATTTTTCAGTTAAGATAGTGCTGATGCCCAGTGGTCAGGTGGTGACCCTGGCGTGTACCCTGGGTCAGACCCTACATCAGCTGAAGGACCACTTCTCCCAGGAGCTCAAGATGCCTGTACAGCTCATACTCCTCATGTTTGACGGTATAAATCATTTATTATACTCATTTGTGTCATTCATACACAAAGATATATTTATTAACCATAAAATTCTAAAATTAAGTACAAATAAGTAATTATATATTTTATTAGGAAAGTAAAACTCACTATTATTTCTGTAAAAATGAGGAAAAAAAGTACTTAGAATCTTAATAGTCTCTTTTTATTTTAGGAAAAGCTGTGGAAGATACCACTACTTTGGCGGATCTGGGGGTGGGGCCAAATGGAACAGTCCAATTAGAGATGCAGTCAGCTGATCCAGTTAACACCCCCATCAAGACTTACCGCCCACGACAGGAGTACCATATGCCTGATGTCATCACAGTCCGGGTACAAACAGGTGAGCTACTTTACAGTCAAAGCAATACTTACATGTAGGATTTTAAGTACATATTTTATTATTGAAAAGGATTATTCTGAAAATTAAACCAGAAATAATAATGAATATGAACATTTTCTTGATTTCAGATGAGAATGCTTACAAAGATGTGGTGGTAGAAATTGAGAGAGCCACGAGAAAGAAGCCATATCTGGGAGGGTACCGCCACAAGAAAACGGGGGTCCTATACCACCATGCCACCGCCCAGACTATCAAGAAACAACCACCACCTTCTCAAGTCCCGCGAAACTGCCGCGACACCCAGACAGTACAACAGAGGCACCACGTCCAGCAGACGACGAATGACACCTCCACACAGATGACCGGGATCGGGGTGTATGTGTCCAATATGGAGGACAAACTCATGGTGCCTGGAAAATACACCACGGCAGATGAGCATCATAGCATGATTTTCAAAAAGGTGTGTCTTTATTTCCATATAATGAAGATCTGAAGTTAATGTTGGTTACCTAAAAAATACATATGACTGTGTAATTTCATGAAATTTGGAAGAAATATATGGAAATTTTCAGTCCTTTTCTGCAAATTCAATTCTTTACAATGTTGTCTAATCCAACCAATTTATATGGAATCAATGATGTCCAGATTTACAGTCACAAAACCTCTTTTTTTTCAGGTCATTATAATTCAAAAATACCACAGAAGGTGGTTAGCAAAGAGGTATGTGGAAAAATTAAAACAAGACAAGGTCCAGCGTCTGGAATGGGAGAGACTAGAGGAGCTTAAGAAGAAGAAAGAAAAAGAGGAGAGGATCAAAAAGGAATTTGAGAGGAGGATGAACCCCAAAACAAAGGAGGACTTTGATTTACTTTATCATGCTCTGGAAAGTAAGTAACAATTCTAAGAAAGTAATTGGTCTTGAAAAATTATCATTTTTAAAAACTTTTTTATGATCCATTGTTAAAAAGTGAGGGAAAATATTCCTTTTGCAAATTTGTCTGGGTTTTCATTTCATTTACCTGAGAACCACAAAATAATTTTCAAAATTTTCAATATTTCATAATATTTCAAGTCATATTGTTTCTTTATACTAACAATACGATTTAAAGAAAATCTTGCTTAAATTTTCAATAACCAAACAGTCAATTTCAAAATTGTTTCTATAATACTTAGTATCCAAATTGGGGAAATCTGATTTTTTCTCTCGACACCTTTACTCTGTGTCCCCTTACAGAATGGAGACAGGAGGAGTTAGAGAGGATCAATGGTACCTCAGAGGGGGCGGAGCGTAAAGCAGCGCTGTGTATGTTACTGGACCAGGAGACCCAGCTCATCTCAGCCATCGGTCGGCATAAGCTAGAGGCCGACAGCGAAAACAAGGAGAAACGTATACAGGCATTCCTTAGCAAGGCAAGGCACAAGATTGAATGCTAACCAATCAGAATAACAATTTGTAGATTTCAATGGAATGTCTTGATCTATTTAAAAGATGCATATATACCTTGGAATAGTACTCTTAGTTTATACACAATAAAACATTTTTTGTGGGGGAGAGGGTGCTTGGAATTTCCTTTTAAAATTTATTACTTGTACCTTGTCAGTTTTTGTATGTCAAAAATAATTTCTGCTTTTGAAAAGTACTCACTTTTCTTTTCTACTGTGTTACAGGCTGCAGCCCCTAAGAAGTGGAAGGGACACGATGGTAAGACCACAGAGATGGACACGCCCTACACAATCCGAGCCAAGGAGCTGAGGGACATCTATAACAGTATCAACATGAAGTACCTCACTCAGGATGAAAGACTGGATGTACTACTGACTCTCAAACATACTGTCAAGGTGAATATTTACATGCCGAACTGTGAAAACTGAGAAATCTATAATATATGTTCATTTTATTGCATTGACTTGTATCATGTCAGTAATTTACATCAAATCTATTTTACTTTGAGAGTAAATATTGTCCCAAGCCAGGGCATGCTATACACTATTTAATATGAAGTTTTAACAAAAATAAAATGCTGGCATATTCAGACAAGTGTTGTTCGATGGATGCTTCAAAAGTTTATGAATTCAAAGCAAACTGATAAATTATCGAGAAATTTTGAACAATAATCTGGGAAATAGAAAGATAATTCTTCAATTTTTTTTCATTTTAGGAGCATGACTGCAAACTGACTCAAGAAATCATTGAGCTAATTGACAGAGAGGCTGACCTACTTATGAGGGGTGTTCGAGAGGGAAATCTTGAAGGCCTTAGGAAAAGAATTTCTACTTTGTTCCTACAGTACATCAAGACACCTACATTCAACCCAGAAGCTGCCAAATTGCTCAAGGTATGTCTAAACAGTCTTCAATTGTAGAAAAAATTCTGGAAGCTGTTTGCACTTATTAAACATTTATTTCTTTAGATTTTCTTTTTTAAAATAATGGTACATCATTTTTAGCAGAAGAAAAATAAGAGATGGAAAATAATCTTACATTTTTTCCCTCAAAGGTGCCTCAAGATCCCTCTGTCCTCCGCAAGAACATCTACTTCTGTCCCAGCTGTAATCAGTACCTGCCCTCTACTGAGTTTGCCCTGGCCTCCAACTCCCGTACCGTTGGTAAATGCCAGAGATGTACGAAGATCGACAACGATGCCCGAACCAGGCAGGATTACAGCACTTACACATACATGCTCAAAATGCTGCGGCGAGCAGAGGAAAGATATGGCGATGGCTCTAGAATTGCCTTCCTCCTGCAGGTAAGAATATATAACAGATAATTTCTCCATTGTTTTAAAGTAGATGACAAAACGGTTATTTTACTCTTATTCAATAACATGCAGCTGTACTTTCATACAAACATTTTGCATTTAATGACTGAAATTAAAATCATTAATGCTCATAACTTTAAGTTCAAACTTTTATAGCTTTACATATATTCAATTTGATGAAATGTTCACAATTTTTTCCTAGAAAGAACGAATTTGAATCTATAAATATCTTCCAGTTCAAACATTTTAGCATTACATAAACATATTGATAAATGTTCCAACCTTAAATTTTCAGGAGCAGGATCTGCGTTACCTTGTGGAGAAGATCTGGAGTTGTCAGAGCATACTGAGCGCGTGGGACGACATCTTTGACCTGGTTCTGTCCCGCTGGGACAAACATCAGGAGTGGTCTCCCTGGAACTGCATTCTCCTGACCAAGGATGAAGCCGCCGCCCACGAAAGGCTCCATGATTTGGAGGAGGTACGGCTTATGTTTTGTTGAGTTTTAAGTTTAGTATTAAATGGGCATGCATTCTGAGTTTTATATCAAAAGATTCCAGTTCAATCCAAATAAGTATTGAATGTGCTGTGCATTCTCTCGTTTTTTAGCATAACATTCCAGTTGAATCCAAACAGATGTGTGAATGCATTTATTTATCTCATGCACATTGTTAATTTCTTCAAAGAGCTGTTTTATATGGATTCAATTTTAACTCCAGATTACTTCATGCATATGAGTAGAACTACAATTCCATTTGAATACATCATGCACACTATGAAGAATGCAGACTTTTTCAAAAAGAAATTTCTTTCCAAAATTCTCCATTTTTTATAGCTGGTTACAACATGCATTATTCCATTTTCAGGGATATGGTTTAGTTTTCATTCAGAAGGTTCAACAGAAACATGTGCTAGCTAGGAACTATTTCTCTAGGCTGCCAGGAATGGCAGAACACTTAAGAGCCAGAGCTAACGATCGGCTTACCCAACCCAATGGTCCCGCCATTAACGGGCAACAAGTCCCCGTGCAGTCCAGGGCTTAGGAACATGATTAAATTGTAGACATACAATTAAATTTTAACAAGAACTGTTTAACTAGGAAATGAAATTTTACAATTCAAAATTAAATTATATCTGATGAAGAAATCTGTGATATTTTTGTTATTTTCAAATGTATTTTAAATTTTTCTTGTATCATGTGAAGATTTTAATTCAATTGTGAAAAATTCATTGTTATTTACTGTATGTCCATAATTGACCTACATGTATTTATGTGAATATAAACTGTATAAACTACCAATGCATTTTTCTGCTTTTTCTTCAACATAAGGTCTGTACATGTGTATTACATCATCAAAGTGCCAAAAATAAGCTATATCGATGACAATTCTACTTTTTATTGTAATAAATACAACAAAGAAGCAAGACTAAAATGTTATGCATGATAAATTTCTCAGATCATAACACATAAAATATAAGAATACATTATAATTTTTTGATGAATGAATACTTCAGTAAAAATTCATATGGAGAATTCTTTTCCAAGAAGTACATGTAAATGCACTGTTGACAATGAATTATACAAAAAATTCTCTCTATTTGATAATACTTCATAAATTGACAACAAATAAGTTTCACATAATGTCAAAACGTACACCTAGTATAAATCAAAACACTGTCAATGTTAAGAATTTTTCTTTCAAACAATATTGGCAGTGTGAGGCTTTCCATGGGTAGCTGCAGTTTGTGATGTACCTCTAGTTGACCCTATTCAGCGATGAACCCCCTGATGTCCCTCTTCATCCTGATGGGATTCTGGGTATTGTTTGAGGTCAAGGGTCAACACATTACTAATAACACAATCCCCTTGCTGGAAAAGATTTAATAACCACCATTGATTTTCACACACTGAAGAATACATAAATTTTCTAAATTCAGAATACCGTAATTAGGGGAGTATAATACGCACTTTTTTCCTAAAATAAATTTCTGTGAGAAAGGGATGCGTATTTACATCACAATGGGATTATGAAGTTTTTCTGTGTGCAACACGGCTATCATACGTACATACCGTAGTATTATCTAGAGACACATGCAATTTCGTTTGTTAATTGCCATATTTTAAACTTCGGAAAGTTATTGTTGGAAGGTATGCTTCTTATAAATGTCATTTTCAAAACCTTTTTATGCCCAAATAACATGAAAAAGTAAGTTAAAAGTAATTTGAGCTGCATGTTGATTGTCTCCGAGGAGGCCGCCATTACCGATGTTATTTTTAGACGTTCACTCATAGCTATGTCACGTGCTTCCGGAATGAAAGTGCACATGCACCTTATCTGCCAGACAAAGTTATAAATCATTTTTTAATGAAATACAATAAAATAAATATTAATTTTAGGTTTAAATAACTCAGTGATAATCTGCAACAATATTAACACCCCTCAATACGTCCCAATGAAAGGAAGCCAATGTTGTGACACACGTGCGCTGGTCAAATGATAATTACCTATCAACACCCCTCGGGGCAATTAATTGTCTACCGACTCCAAAGCAATGTTTTTACAGTTAGAGCACTGATTATTTACTGCCATGTTAATTGCTGTGATTATTTTCTTTGTTAAAAATTGGGGGTTGGTTTATGACCTTTCGTATGTTTGAGCATGGTGAGCATGTGTTGATTACGGCACTTAAACAATTAAACACTTGTTAAATGTAATTTTACCTTATCTTATACTTATAGGCCTCTTGTTTAGATAATTGAGAGATGAGAAATGAAATATAAATTATGCTAAAACTTTTAATAAAAGTGGTATCATTTAGAAAATAAGATATCCGTGAAGATTCAAAGAGGAAAATCGTAGTCTTGTTAAAGAAATAAATACTTTGATGTTTCAATTTCGTTTCCTGTTAAAATATTGTAAGATAATTTTAGCATGATTATTAGAACCAAAATTAAATATGACAACTGATAAAACATTGACAATATCTCTTGCTTTGTTAAAATAAAATTATTTCATCTAAGAATATGGCGACGCATAATTTCAAAATCACCGTAACTATTCTTTAAAAAAATCTGTTAATAGTTTTACGCAACATTATCTTGTGCTTTGTTGAAATAAATGAATAAATAATTTTCTCCAGATTGCCGAGATACGGAATGTCAGGATTAAGAGAAAGTTATAAAGTGTGTATTTTAAAAAAAGTGTGTTCATTAAATTTTTGACACCTAATCCTCGCGCCGATTTTCGTAACAAATTACCGTGATTTTCATAGTTCAGAACATCACTTAGTAAATTTTTCTGTTGCGTATAATACGGCTCCTCTTTTTTCCCCAGTTTCAGACTCAAAAAGGGGGTTGCGTATTTTACATCAATGCGTATTATACTCGGCCAAATACGGTATACAATGGAAAATATACAAGTTTTCTAAATTCTGAATTCATTGAGAGCATCTTTATCTTACATTCTTACAAAATGAATGTGTGAAATAGTTTAATTTTAGGCACATAGTTGCTGTTCATACCTCTGGATAAATCCCTATGAGTGCGTCAGATTTATTATAAAATTCTTCCTTCAGTGAAATCACAATACACTGAAATGAATTTCTGGATTGCTCACAAATGTAGGAAGCTACCTGTAAAACAAAATGATTCAATGGCACTGCTGTAAAATTTCTCCAGCGAAAAGACTATTCAAATAAGATGGAAATTCAACTCTGCCATATCTGATCATGGTTTTTCAACATCAGGCACTTGTCAACATGGTTAATTATGGACATATAAGATGAGGATTCACATTTTACTTTTATTTAAAACTTGAAAAAGCAGTTGCAAAAAATTTCATAACAGTAACACAAAGTGTTTCAACAAAAAGCATTACCTTTCCAATATTGGTGTTGTCTAGAGCAGCATCAATCTCATCCAACACAAAGAAGGGTGCAGGCTGGTAACTGGAAAATTCAACAGAATTTCAACTAAGTGACCAAGTTAGATCAACAGCATATTTTCAATATCAGTATTAACTATTCTAGTAATAGATGTGCATCTTTTTACAACATGATCATGATATACAAGGTTAAACTTAATTTTGTCACAAGATTACTACAGTACTAAACATTTATCCATTTACTAAAATAATCAGAAACTCAGTGAATATGTTGCGGATTAACCCACCTGTGAATTGAGAACAGTAACGCTAGGGCTGCCACTGTCTTCTCTCCCCCAGACAAGTTGTCCATGGGTCGGAACCGCTTCCCCGGGGCCACACAGTTGTAGTTGACACCGTCTAAATACGGCTCCTCTGGGTTCTCTGGTCCCAGGAAAGCCTGGGCACTCTGATTTCTGGCTAAAGCCTGCAGTTAAATGTATACAACATTGAGCCCTAAATGCATTTTGGGGAAAAAAAAATCTTATTGTCATCAAATTTACAAGACACCAGAGCAATGGTGTATAACGAACAGGAATATGAATAAGGCCTTTTCATTTTCTGACAGTGAATTTTTCAGTGCCAAGAATAGCCAATTCCTTTTAAACTCTATTGAATAAACATTTCAATGACAAATATAAATTACTTTTGATAAAATTTGAAATTTAATAACCTATTGAATGGAATAAGAGATCAAACCTTGTAGATTTCATCAATTCGTGTTGATACATGCTCAAAACAGTGCATGAATCTGTCATATCTTTCTTTACGGACTTTCTCAAAGGCCTGTTTGGCTCTTTTAGCCCTCTTCCTAGCATTCTCGAATTCCTCTGAGGTTTCTTGGAATCTTTCTCTCACACCATCCAACCTTGGCAACAGAAACAATACTTTTTCAAACTCTCAATAATCACATGAAAAACAAATTTTTTCCAATGTTGTATTTTAACTTTTAAGTATTTACAAATATATTTTACAAAATTAAAATTCTTTTTTTCATTTTGAAATTCACAATTTTATTTTGTTTTCATAATTTCATTATATTGTGAAACTTACTTTTCTACAGCTTTCATATTGGGTGCATTAATTCGATTCAGGTTAGAATTCATGTCACTTAAAGCTTTTGTCATGACCTCGGTCTGTTTTTTCACATCGTCTTGAGAATCCAACTACAAACACAAAATGTACAAAATTCAGTTAATTCATACTAACTTTAACCATCATAAAATACTTCCCTATTTAAAAAGAATTCCAAAAGTAGTTAACAATTATTAAATTTTTCAAAACATTGATTGGTAAGCACCCCGACCTCTTTAAGATCATCGTCCAGTGAGCTGTAGTCAATCTGTATCTGTGCCTCTTTAGCATATATTGCCCGCTGTCCCTGAGAACTCATACTGTCCAGTGGCGTCTCTGTGGTGGACTGACTACCACCGTCAGGCTGACTGGACGGCTCGTCTTCTCGACTGATGTCATCCATAGTCCCCGTCCTCATTGGAAGTCGAATGTCATCCATCTGTAGGGGAACAATGGCCATATATCATAAACTGTGCATACTAATCTGTGTGATTTTGTGTTTGGGGTGATTACGTTTTTAAGATAATACATGCATCACAAATATCTCCATAGCATTGTCGTTTTTCTTGAAACCAATAGAATACACCTGTATAAATGACACTTTAATAATGATATCTGAGACTTAAACTATTAAACTACTCTGAAAACCATATTTTTTTCTTTTCCTTTTTCTCTCTTAAAATTTTGTTAGTGTAAATATAAGCCAAAGGGCAATGCTCTGGATTTTTTCCATGTTGAGCCCCTTACTTAACACCTTTATTTCTGCCATTTATATTGACTTAAAAGATATCCATCCCTCTACAAGATTTACCTTGCAGGCTTTAAGTAGACTGTGTCTATCAGCTCGTTTCTGCTCTAGCTTGGTCTCCACCATTGTAATCTGTTTCTGGGCACTGGCCACCTCTTTCTGCTGGTTGTTCATGCGCTTCTTAATCTCACTGATTTCTGATTCTAAGTCATCCACCTGAGACTTTAAAGTTATTCTCTGTCTCTTGGCTCTTTCTTGCTGATCCATGGCTTCTTCTATGATCTAAAAGTTACAATTCATAACATATGAAAAAGATCTTTTCTTTTTCTCTTTTTTAAAATACCATGTAGATTTTCTGTACCCAACTTTTTAAGTGAGAGACTCTTTTCATCACTAGTAACCAATAATTTCACATCAATTTTCGTTTCAATTTATCATCAAGATATATAATTTCAAGCTTATGTAAAACTTGTTCAGTGTATTTTATATTAGATAAAGAATGCTCTTTTAAGGACGTTCGATCCTGTGCTATTGAGTCAAATTTGGTCTGGACGTTTATTTCTAATATTCTGCATCGTTTTTAAGTTTTAACGTTGAATTTAGATTCTACAGTGCAAATTAAACTATATCCATTGCAAAAACCGCAATTAAATTCCATTCAAGAAGGGTTAAGCCAGGGACTATATTTTGTGGCAGAAGGTTTTTTTTAGAAGAAAATTATCAATTTATTCCTTTCAAACTTTATAGAGTACTGTAAATTTTAGATTCCTATTTTTCCATGCTGGTTGCACACAAAGCTGTTTTTTTGCAGTGAAATGTGTTATGCCTAATCAATTCTATTGCAATTACTTATGAATTCTTGCAAATTATGACAAATATGTAAATATATTTAAAGTTTAGAAAAAAAATGTACAATTTTAACAGAAAATTAATTTTAAAAAAACTTCCATCATATACCCCAACTTTTGGTTTTCTTTTCTGAATATTTAAGATAACTCTGACCTATCTGCTTAAATTCAGCAACAGTTTAAGACTTTAAAATAATTTTCTTGCTTATTAAATTTTCAATGCCAGAAAAATCGCATTTTGTGAGTGCAGAAAGGTCAAATAATTGATTATGCGTAGCAATTTGAAACTTTTACCTTGTCGCAATTTTCAAGTGTCCTTTTTAAAATAGACTAATAGTTTTATTTTGTTCCATGCTTTATTTGGATAAAAATATTAGAGGGAAAACGTTGAAGATGTAATTTTTTTTAAACCATAGATTTCAGTGCAAAAACTCATATTTAATCTGTAGTCAAAGTGCTTTGACCTCCATATCTTGGTATGATTTTTAATTAAGCTATGTATGTAGAAAGTAAAAATATACTTGACAATAAAAGTTTAAGACTTTAAATATCAAGATCGAACGTCGTTAAAAAGGTTACAGAGTTTGAGATCAATGTTTTTCCCCCTGAACCTGAGTAATTTTAAGTAAACATGAACATCAGGGAATGGCTAATCTCTCTATTCTCACCTTCATATGCCTGGCCTCGTCATTCTTTACTTTCTCCAACTCCTTCTCATCATTCTTCACAGCTGCCTCCCATTTCCTCACATTCGCTGAAATTATAGGAATGTACATGTAGTTAATTTTACAAATTAATTTCATTCACAAGTTCTCTGTTTCATCACTTATCAATTCTTTGCAATTACCTTTATCTAGCAATATATGACCATTACCTCTCCCACTTGCTGATCTTAAGTAACTTGAAGAAATAATTTTAAACCACTAAATTAACCACTATTCCAAATTGCAATCAAAATGCTTTTTACAACATTTATCTTTTTATCTATTCATTACAATCTATGAAGTCTATGCCAGTTCTCTCTGTACAGATTTTTTTTCTTTTACCTATTGTGTCTCTTGATCTCTCAAACTCAATCTGGTTCTGTAGGCGGAACTTCTGGTTCTCAAACTCCAGTCTTTTCTTGGCCCTTTCCTGCTGAGACCTCAACTCCCTCTCCTCAAATTGTCTGTAGCACAAAATTAAAATGTTGATAGCAAATCATACAGTGCATGATGATGTTGCTGACCCCTAACATGTAACAGAAGTCTCCCCCAGTTCCCTACCTGATAATTTTCTAAATCTGTTTCCCTATATTCTTTTGCCAATCTGATTTTTAATTCTCTCTTTTCTTCTGTGATTTTTAAATTATCCACTCCCTTCTTGATGTTGCTGACTCCTTGCATAGACAGAAGTCTTTTCCCAGTTCCCTACCTGATATTGCTGTTCTCTAGCATTTTCCCCCAATTTGATTTCTGATTTCCCTACCTGATGTTGCTGACCCCTAGCATGAGACAGAAGTCTCGGAACACCTCATCCTCCACCCTGTTCATCTTCTCCTTCAGAATTTTCATCTGCTGACCTCTTTCCATCATCCTCTTCTCTATCTCCTGCATTCTAGGCTGAAAATAGCAAAACACAATTAAAATCATGCCCCTTTTACAATCACAAACAATTCAAAACATTTTGGGAATGACTATTTGTATGCTCCTTCCCCTACCCCCAAATGCTGTTTTTCAGCAAATGAAAATCAATCTACAAACATGAACATTTATGTACTTACATCATACTGTTCCAACATCTGCTTGTACATACTTAGATCTCTCTCGTTCTGTGACAACTGCTTGTTAAGCTGAAACAAAAATTCAAAAATGATTTTACATATTAGTTAACAATCTACTCAACATTTCTCACATAAAACAACTTCCATTTCAACACATAAACTCACCAAGTTGTCTCGGTCCGTGACTGAGTATTTGAGTCGAGTCTCGTATCCCTTGATCTGAGACCTCATGGTACTGAGTTCAGACTCCTTCCTCTTCTTCTTCACCCATTCCTTCAGCTCTTCTGTCAACTTCTCCTTCCTGCTCTTCAGCTGTCCCAGCTGTTTCTCATCCCAGCGCCTGGCCTTAGCCCTCAGGTCACTAAAGAGGAACGTGTAAAATGTAGTATTGTACATTAACAGGTCATTATTTCTACAACCTTACAAACTCTTTAAATTCTTAGTTATCATTGAAAATAGTGAATTTTTACCTAGCACCTCCAGATATGACTCCTGATTTTTGGAAGAGAGTTCCATCCAAAGCCACAGACTGAAAAGATGAAAGAGAAATTTACTTTTTAATGGATCCGCAAAAAAAGTAAAAATTTGATAGATGAAATCAATCACACTTTTGAAAACATAAAGTCATTGTTTGTATTCCTAAAATTCTGTGAAAATCTCTTCATACTTTGTGTCTCTCATGTGTTCCAAAGGCCACATATCTAGCATCCTCCACTGACTCACACACCAGGGCATTACCACAGGCAAACAGCAGGGCCTTCTTAATGGAGGGCGGATCATATCGAATCACGTCCACAACCAACTTCACATTCCGAGGCTTCTGAATTTCTCTGTAGTTACAAATATTTAAATGGATAAATATTCAGAACAGATCATTTATATGACTGAAAGAATTTTTTTTTTAGTAAATTCACTTTGTTTTCTCTTTTCCCTCACATCATATAAAGCAAATACACTATACTGTAAACCAACATTTTATTAGCGTGCAAGAAATATCTGCGAGTTTCGCAAACTACTTTAACTCATGAATATTAATCGTTGTGAAGCATTTATTTTGCTTTGTATAAGTAGATGATGGTTCCAAAAATTAATCATTGTGGATTTATCCCAAACTGAAGAATTGTGAATAAAAGATGAAGTGAATAATAGTTGGTTTCCATTTACTGTCAAAACTATGAATGCCAAAATTAAATTTACTTTCATACAGGACTAAGCAACCTCACCTTAATTTTTCATTAACAGGCTTCACATCTAGGTAGTCCAACGGTAGGAAGGTCTCGGGTTCAATTCTCTGGTCCTTCATATACTGAATACTGTCCTTAGCTGCCTTCTCCGTGTCACACACAATGGCATCCATGTACTTCCCCAGCACCTTAGTAATGGCGATCTGGTATTTCTTGTGGCTTGGCTCACAAAGATCAATCAGTCTTCCATGCTGCATTTAAAATCAAATATTTTTTTCACCAATTTAAGACAAAGAAAGCATTTTTTCTAGTGTTGGCAAATCGGACGATTTTTTGTAACCGGTTACTCGTTCAATCTTCCGATCGAGTACCCGGTTACTCGGATGATTTATTCATATTCATATCTATCATTTATCTCATCCTTTCATCGGTAGTAATAAAACACAAATATATTGTGAATGCTTAAAGATATCTACGCACGCACTATCTTGAAAGAATTTTGATACGTGTATTAATAATAAAAAAAATTAATTAAATCAGAAGAAAAAAAATGTTCAATGTTTCTCGCTATTTTACAATGCCGTTCATCACCTTTAACTTTTTGACTCCCGATATATATTATTATGTCATGATCAAGGAGAATAATTATCTAGATATTTGAAGTCACTACCGTACACGTTAACTCCATTTCACATAAATTACATTTTACAGGTATCAAATCAGCTGTTCTTTTAAATACTTCCAAGCTATATATATCTTTGACGGCATCTTGTTAAATTTTTTAATGAGGTCTTCAAAACTTGTATAACCTGCCGGCAATCAAAGGTATCAATTGCAATTAATTGTGTTAACTAATCAAAACGAATTGATCGTATTAGTGAAACACAAGATCATTAAATCTAACGGTAAATTTTAGAGATATGTTTATACATACGCTTAAAAACAAATTAAAATTTTATTTTTTATTCATTTATTTTATAAGATGTATTTTTATCCGAGTAACCGAATATCAGTTTTACTAACCGATACTCGCATCGTTCGACGGTTTACCGGTTAACCGGGTACTCGTTGCCAACACTAATTTTTTCATACAAATGCAAGTTTTCTTTTTATCAGCAGAGTGATTTTTAGACTTTATAAACATGATGAAATATTCATTTTGTCATGTACATGAAACTCTGATATTAGGCATCTTTGGAAAAACTCTTAAATGGATACAACAAGTATCTCTGCCTGTGAAAAAAAGTCTAACTTCTAACTTATATACTGACCACTCCTGGAAATAGTCGCTTGAGGTTTTCCAGCAGTTCCTTCTTCTTTATGGCCCTGGACGATTCATGTTTGTCTACTTTAGCTTCTCCAAGCTGCTCTAAGATCGAGGCCATTTCTTCGTTAATTTCTCCGATTCTAACATTTGCCATCTCCACCTGCTCAGATAGTTCGGCCTCTGACCTCTTCAGATCAGCAACAGCTGTTTCACTGGACCTGTGTAATAAAAATATTGAGGTTTTTTTTTAGTCCTCTGTATTACAAAATCTGAGAAACTTTTCCCCAGTATTCAATGCAAAAAATGATAGACAGACAAATGTTTCATACAGGGTGTAAATTGTTACCATTAAAAGTTTAACATTTTTTCCCCTATTGAAAATAATATTTGGAGAGGGTGTTAAAACTCCTTTTACAAAAAAATTTTCTCCTGTCAATGAGAAACTTTTAAACACTTTAGACGTTGAATTCATTTCATGTAGCATTCCAAATGACACTCAATCTTCTCAGAAATGTTCAATTCAAGACTCCAACTAACCTGATGTAATCATCCAGCTTCTCTACCCTCTTCCTGTTTTCCTCCATCTCATTTTCCTTCTGTTTGATCTTCGCTATCAGTTCGTTCTTTTTACGATTTTCATTGTCAAAGCGATCCTGGTCGGACTTCTGTTCTCTGGTGATGGAGTCCATTTCCTGCATGTAGCGGGCAGCATTCTTACCTGCTTCTTCTTTTAATCTGTGATACTCTTGAAGCTGAAGAGGAAGAAAACACTTCAGATACAGATAATAAATGGCCTTTTTTTTTAATCAAAAAGGAATATTTAAAAAAAAATTTTCAGAATCAAAAAGGATTCTGGATTTTCCCCTTATTTGGTCCTATATGCGATAACAAATTACATTTTTAGTGAAGAATGAGAATCATTTTTGGAAGCAAAATACTAACATGTGCAAGTTGCAATGAAATACAAATGTACTGTAAACAGGAAATTCCACCCATGCTTTATTTTTGCCCCCTTTTGCCCTTGTCACAAATGAGCAAATTTTAAACGAAGCTAAATCAAAGAACAGAGCATGATTTCTATAACTAAATTGTGAATGAGCGAATTTAAAATGGGGCAATATTATTGGCAAGTATATTAAAAGAGTAAAAATAACACAGGGTGAAAATAACCCTGTATACAGTATATACAAGAGATACAGTTTCTTCCATATTTCAACAGAGTTCAGAAGTTCACTCCTTGAGCTGTATCTAAATGTACCTGTACTGAGCCTGTCTACCTGATTTTCTTCCAGGTCCAGGTCTCTACCCTGGGACTGTGATTCCTCCTCTATCTGATTCTCAAACTCCTGTTGTTTCTTCTCCACTTCCTCCAATTCCTTCTCCATCTCATGTATCTTATTAAAATCACAAAAAAATGCAGTGTTCTTATGTAAGTATCATTTAAAATATTAAAATCTTCAAAGATCTTACACATGTATTTCAAAGTTAAATTATTTAATTCTAAGCCCCAACTCTTAATTTTCTCCTGTTTACCTCTGTTTCATGGTTCTCGTGGCTCTTTTTGGCTTGCTTCAGTGATTTCCTGATGCAAAGAAATACAACTTCATAAGATAACTTCCCGTGAAGAAAATTGCACATATCTTAAAAATTGTAAAATTTCACTATTTATTTTACATGTTAGTTGAAAGGGAAAACTTACTTTGCTGCATCCAATTTCTTGATCATGTGGGAAGTTTTCTCCTTAGCTTTAATGTACAGTGGTCTCTTCTTATTCAACTCTACTTCCTACAATATCAAAATTCATTTAACGTACATGTAAGTTGGTTCACCACAAATAACTTATTTATCCTTGTAAATTTATTTTTAATGATCTTCTACAATAGTAATTTCATGATAATAATAGTATTTTGTCTATTGCTCATTGAATCTCTTTTCTACTTCAAATATCAAATAAATTTACAGTACAAATTCAAGAAACAAGTTTAATTTCAAAATGAAAAAAAATCTTTTTTATGCTAAAAGACACCTAGCTAATTTTATAATTAGCTTTATGTACATGCATGAAGCCCGCACCACAGATAAATTTCTTTCTGCTTTAGCCTTCCACTTACTGACTCTTTGATGGATTGTTCCACTTTGGTTAATTCTCTGGCCACTTTTCCTTGCTCCTTCTTTTTCTCCTTTATTTCGTCCTCTATTCTTTCTCTCTTTCTGTTCTCTTTCTCCACCTGAGCTGTCTTCTTCTGCATCTCATCCGCCAGCTCGTCTATCTCTGCTTCATTGTGGTACAGCTTAAACAGCTGTAACTCCAGCTGCTTCTCTGCCTACAAATATAATACAGGGGAAGATAAGTCAAAGCTATTAATCTAAATTAATGTACAGTAAACATATTAGCCATCTCTTTATTGGATGTTTAACTTTGCAATGTGCATGTATATTCATATTCTAATGTAAAATACAGGAATTTTTTTTTAAGTATAAAACTTTATTTACCTAATTTATTTTCTAAAGATCAATTTACACTTTTACTTCTTTATAAGTTTTTGAAAAGTCTCCTACAATTTGTTCCATTATCCTTTTTATCTATTTATTCTTTTAAGATATCATCATCTTAGTTTATTTTAACTTTTGCGAAGTACCCAATATTTTGTTCCTGTATTCTTTTTATGTATTCATTCAAGACATTATCATATGTTTTTTTTTTTAAAATTTTGAGAAGTCCCCTTACAATTTGTTCCTTTATTCTCTGATATCTCTCGGCCTCATCCTTCTCCATCTTGGCCTCCTTCCTCTCGGCTGCGATGCCCTTCTTTTTGTGGTAGTTAAACTGGGTGTCCTCCTCAGCTTTGTTCATCTCAGCTTTAGCTTTATCATACTCCTCCTTCAGCTCACCAGATCTATAACAATTACTTCAAATTAAAATTTTTTTCATGGTCCTGTACAAGTACCTTAAAAGTAACCTTCCAAATACCTTTTTTTGTGATTTACCAGGGAATAAATTAGTTCGCGACAATTAATTTTTGTGATCATGCCTTTTATTTGATCTGTCATTATAGACACATCTTTGTAAAAGGAATTCACTGCAAGAAATTTTTATAGCTAAGCTCTCATGAAACTCGAGAAAATTTCTAGCAAGCTAATAAAAGTTATTAACAGTTAATACCACGTTCATGTAGAAATTGATGAAAAAATGTTTACATGACTGATATTCAAACTGTTGATATAATTGTGTTCAGATGAGATACCTGCTGATTTCCTCGAACATGGCCATTCTTTCCTTAGCATTCTTCATAGCTATACTCTCCACTGTGCCTTGGAACACCAGAAAATTCTTGGATTTGACAAGAACCCCAATCTTTTCCAGTTCATTGGCATAGTCTTGAGCAGACACACTCTGCAATATTTCATCATATACTTTCTTTAAACTTACAATCCACAATTGCGATTTTTTTTCAAAAGCTAAATTCATAAGTGGCGAAAAGTGATGTACCATCAAAATTTTCTAGTCCTATAAGTTCCTTTGTTTAAATGTATACAAGTCCCTTTGTTTATTTAATGCAGCTGAGAGTGCAAAATGAAATACATGTATAAATTATTCTTATGTACACAGCTGACTAGGAAACTAGCCTGGAGCAGTAAAGGGTTACATAATTGCTTGAAAAAAATATTATTTTGATTAAACAAGGGGGATAAAGTGTTATTAGGAAATGAAGTTAGTAAATAAAAGATTTTTATCAACAAAATCTGGATCTATGTACATCATTTTTTTTAAAACCGAAAGTAGGGAAACAATCTTAAAATTATGTTTTATTATTCTGTTGGACTGATAGAAATCTGTCTGGACCGACAAACTTCCTGTGGCAGTCAGTCCAAATGACTGACAGTGGAAAAAATATTTCAAGAACTCTGAGAATGGCTTTAAATTTTACCTAATGAAAATTGAAAAATGTGTCCATTTACCATTAAACTGACAAAGATTGAAAAAGAAATTTGTGTTGTTACAGAATATGTTAGTAAATTACACTGAAATAACACATACATTACCTTGCATATTAAACCCTAGATTCCAAGTTGTTTAAATAAATAAAAGTCATAAAGTCAAGTTTTAAACCTAACTTTCATTACTTTTTAATTACTTCTTTTCACAATTAATTAATGAAATGAGGAAAATTTCCATTTTTAAAAAATGTCATACATTTTTACTAGGTCTGTAGCCCCCATATCCCCCTTCCCATGCTAAAAAAAAATTATAAACAAGAGGACATTTTCTTTCAAGAGTTGGCAGATATCAATTCAATATAAAAGTAATTTTATTCAACATTAACTTTTTAAATGGATGCTATTGTTTAAATTTATTTTAAAACAATGTGATAAACATAATAAAAAAAATTGAATAAGAGAAAGTGCATTGCATTGTCGAGAAATCAGATGTAAGTATGCCTTTCCTTTTGTCGCGCAAAGTGGCGAAAAATATTTTCGGTCCAGCGGGAGCCCTGAAACTTGCAATCCACAATGGCTATCTTTATCATGTTTTTATCGGATTTTATTTTGAATTCAAATTATAACCTTAGTAGAGAGGGAAAATGTATAACTTATTCTATGTAAAAGCAAAGAGTGACTTTTGTTTGTTCAACTCGAAAGACATGCAACACCAAAAGTGGTACATGTATAAGAAAACTCAAAAGTCAAAAATGGCTTTACTTTTCAAGATAACTTACTGAAAATTATAATCTACTGCTAAAACCAACCATCTCATTTTAGAGAAACTTATGTGAAGGACTGAAACCAGAAAACTTGGGACACATTGTTGATAGTTTTACCTTTCCGTTGACTTTATGGTCAGATGAAGAGCCATGGATAACCCGAGTGAAATGTGTCTCCTCCCCATTTGCAGAGTTTACATACACTGCAGTGACAGATGCTTTGTTGGCAGCTGGTTTTCCCACAGGTGCCCCATGAATTAAATCCTGTAAATGCAAAGAAAAATCTTACAATTGCAATGATAGTTCAAACTGTGTAAGTTGCATGTATCAAAATGTTATAATAATATACTAACACTCATTCTCTTGCATCTTAAATTTGATGTTTTCTCTCCAAGGACAAAACTGATTGCATCCATCAAGTTGGATTTGCCTGCAATGATAACATTCCTAAAGATTACGGTTTTTAACTAAACAATCTCATTGGAACTGAAATTAAAGGTGCAAGAATTTGCGTCAAAATAAGACCATAGATTTTCCTTGCACTGTCATTTAATTTTGCAATGATAACTTCTTAAACAAAAGAAAAGGTTATTGTACAAAATTATTCCAGAAATCAAATACCCGATCCATTTGGTCCAATAATTGCAGTGAAGCGATCAAAGGGTCCGATTCTTTGTACACCTATGTAGGACTTAAAATTGTCCACCTCGATATACTTTAGGTATCCAGCCATTGTAACTTAGTTATGATACACTATTTGATGGAAATTTTTGCATTTGCAGTCATCTAAGCGTCGATTTTGATCATTTGTTTTCCTTTTTTAATGTAAACATTTTAGCGCGCATAGATGGCGTCCTAAAAGTTCCGGCTGTCTCTCGATCCCGATGATAATTGCACAAAATAAAATATTCTTTCGTGATAGTATTGTCAAAATTAATTGCAATATTTTTCAACTCTTCTAAAACTATAGTATATGTAAAATTTTCTTCTAAAAAAATCGGAAATAATCAGAAAATAATTGATGACCAGTTCAAAATTTGTTAATTGATCGGAATTAATTAATTCTCCCTATAATATTAAAAACTAGAAATATGTCCATAGGACATGAATGTCCCGCCGAGGATATATTAGTAAAGCAACAGTTTGGTTCAGCGTAGGGCTTATAGTCTAGTACGATGATAATAAAAATATAGGTCAGATCCAGCATCCGAAGCAAGTATTGGTAGTGTCCATCTATAGTAGATGCATCATCCATGCAAGTTTGGTTCAGGCAGGGCTTATAGTTACTTGGGAATGAAAATATAGGTCAGATCCAGCATCTGAAGCAAGTCTGGTAGTGTCCATCCCTAGATGCATCATCCGTGCAAGTTTGGTTTGGGTAGGGCTTATAGTTCCTTGGAAATGAACCTGCTCCAAAAACTTTAACCTGGTCACTTTTCTGGAAAATGTAGGTCAGATCCAGCATCCGAAGCAAGTCTGGTAGTATCCATCCTTAGATGCATCATCCATGCTAGTTTGGTCCAAGTAGGGCTTATAGTTCCTTAGGAATTAACCTGCTCCAAAAACTTTAACCTGGTCACTCATCTGGAAAATGTACGTCAGATCCAGCATCCGAAGCAAGTCTTGTAGTGTTCATCCCTAGATACATCATCCGTGCAAGTTTGTATCAACACGTGAAGTTTGATAACACTATCTAGAATGGTATGTTTAAAACTGAGCTAAACACTAATTTAAGAAAAGTGAGGTCAAGGTCAACGGAAAGGTCAAGGTCAAAAAATGTTGATGCAGTTGCATAGCTCTCATCAATATTTATCAACATATAACGTTTGATGAAAATATCTTGGATAGTTTCTTTGAAACTTAGCTTTGAACAGAGCTAAACGCAAAGTGTGACGGAAGGACGGAAGGACGGAAGATGGACATGACAAACACTATATGCCCCGGCCATATTCATGGCGGGGCATAAAAATTGTGCATGTAGTATACGGAAAATAAATAGATATCCCAGAATGGAATTCCATATCCTTGCAACCTTTCCTTTGATTTCACGAGAATAATAAAAAAAATTAAGGGGTTCAACTTGCGCAAATTATTTAGTTTGAAATTTTTCAGTATCATCTAAGAAAAAATGATTACTTTCATCCATGGCCATCATGAAAGCTATAGCTTCTTTGCAACTTATGGTATTCATCATCATCATGCATTCAGTTCAAATCAATCATGATACCCACATATTGGCACATAAAGCAAATTCAGTATGGAAAGGGCGCAGGGCTGTTTACATATGTATTGTTGCGAAATATTTCAAACGAACAGAAATATTCATTCCCAAGAAGGGATGGGGTGTTATTGGAGATATGATTAAGGGGATCGATACGTATATCGTATCAAATTCTTTTCCCATGACAGTCATGAACATATTTATGTTATACCTTCACATCATGACAGTTTTCTTTGTTTTTCCCCTTCAAATGGTTAACAGTCATAGTTGTTTGTTTTTGTTTTTGCATGGTGTGAACTGGTGGAAAATATAAAATTTCTGTACCACTTAATGATTTAGAGGGTTTTAAAGTGTCCCAAGGGAATTCACAGGCTCCTTTTTTGTTTTGCGAAACTGCTAGTTTTTTACTCTAAATAATTTCAAAAAGTTATTTTCCATTTTTGTGACTAAGGTTTATTTTGTGATCTGGTTCCATAGGCGTCAGAACCACAAGGATGGGGTTTTATCCCCCTTTTTGTTAGTTTATCGACCCCGCCTTTCAGTTTGACCCCACTTTCAAATTTCTTCCAAGGCGTATGGAATCCGATACTACTATATTTCTATACTATAATCGTAACATATCGATCGGACTTTTACTTAATTAATTCATGTGATAAAAGGGTTTTAGGGATACTAGTACATAAAGTGGCCAACAGAAAAACAAATATAAGATTTACAAAAAGCGAAACATTTTAAGGTATAATTCTAATAAGATTGAAACAGCCAGCAAGTGCATAATTATAAGTTATGTAGATTTGAGGGAAATCGAATTAGTACTAATCTCTCTATTTTTAAAATTTCAGTTGATTGAAAAAATTAACAATTTATTAACATGAATATAATTTTTTTTTTTTATAGAAAAAGATTAAATTTTTACGAAAGGATGCTATTTGTATCCTATGTAACCTTTAAATTACATTACGATAAGAAATTAGACTTGTAATCTATCCGTTTTACACGTGACATTTAGCTACAACAGCTGCCATGGTACATAGGACTCTATTCGTCTTTAGTGCAGCAACGAATTTTGATCGGGATCGGTACATTAAAGTGCGCAGAAAATGACACATCTTTAAAAAAACAAAAAATTATGGCTTTATCATATCCTTTATCATCAGATTAGACAAAATTAAGTATATTACTAGAAATTTTACATAAAAAATAAATTTACTTAAACATGCTAATGTAAATCGAAAGTTTATAGGTCCGCAGCATGTAAACTTCCGGTTGACAACGGCGTAAACTTGACAACGCTTGCAGGGAGAGTGACACAGAATTTTTTTCTGATTTCTGGTGTTTTTCTAAAGGAAGAAAGATGTACAAATTAGATTTACCAGTAGATTATAAAGAAGCCGCGGCGATTGAACGCCGTCGGAAAATGGAAGAGGAGAGAAAATCAAGAATTTTCAACGCTAAATGTAGAACCATCGGGGTAAGTTTTTCAGGTTACCAACACTATGTTGGACACTTGTGCACATTCTCTTGAATTGCATCTCGTATAAATTTAGTTTATTTTTGTCATTATGCACCATTTAATATGTCCAAAATAAATCCTTGATTCAAAGATTAAGCACCCTTGTCAATAAATTTTAAAATGCATGTTTGGGTTAAGGGTTTAAATATGATGTTTGCATAGATTTATTTTACTATATGGGCCTGTCCATGTATGGGTTCCCTTATAAAGATTGTGTGAAATGTGTCTTTTACTATCACAATCTCTTCAAAATATATTTGTGAAAGTAACATATATTTTTCCATTTTTTTTCTATGTTAATTTGAACTGTTGATCGATATTCTGATATAAAAGATAATTAAAATTTTTTGAAGGTTTGACAGGGTCATCATAATTTAAATATGTTTTGAATATTAACAGGTTGACATGCAAGCACTTGAACAACAAGCTAAAGACAAGAAGCAACATGAAGATTTTGAAAAGAAAAGAGAATTAGCATTTGGTAAATAGATATCATATATATTTGTAATAAATATATTATTTGGCACAAATTAAAAAGTGAAATAATAGTTATAAAAGTTTATTCATAAATATCAAAATATTTGAAAATATTTGTCCTTTTTTTCAGCACATGATGCTATAAGGAATGATAAAATTGCCCAGTTGTTAGAGAAACGCCAAGAAGCAGATATGAGAGAATTAAACAGAGCAATGAATGAGTTCCGTATGATGCACCAGCAGCCAGATAGCCGCAGGGAGTTTGATTTGTATGATCCAGACTACCTCAAGAAAGACAAACCAGCCAGAGTTAGTGATGACGATCCAAGATGTGGTGTTTCAAGTTTACAGAAATTTGAAGGTAACTTACTGTGTACTTTTATTTTTTAGGTTGGAAAAAGTAAATGTATATCATTTTCAACCACTATAAGTTTTAGAAATGTTGATGTAAAGATCTTTGAAATCTTAAAATATTTGTGGTTGGTGATTGTGTTATTTATTGTTTTAAAAAAAATCCATTGAATATTGAGGTCTTCTACATCCTTTTAAGAAAATACGGGAAAATTCACAGGTTCATGACATCACAATTGCCATTTTTACAGAGTTCAAATTGACAAATGTTTGAACTATTCAGAAAGCTTGTGAGTTTGAATTTCTCCTAACAAAATCATATTTCAAGAAAGTTATAGGTCCAGCTTCGTGTTCTTTTTTTTTTTTAAACAAACAAAAAATACCAGAAGTTTGATATAATTCTGTAGGTGAAGATCTAAATAGCAAGGCCAGAAGGAAGTACCAACAGGAACAGCTCAGGGAGTGGTCCACAGAACAGAAGGACGAGCGGGATCAAGCTGAGAAGAACCAGAAAACTGCAGACAGACTGTATGAGTTGAAGATGAGGGAACTAGATCAGAGGGCAATGGAACTAGCTAAAGCTGAGGAGGATTGTAGGCGAGCCATCAATGTGGCTACAAAAGATTACAACAATGCCCTGGTAGGTCAAAGATTCTTTTTAATTTGTAGTCAGCTTTTGGGTAATTAAACATATTAGTAAAGAGTAAACACTTGTTTGAACATAATTATCCATTTTCTTAAATCATTTGAGAGAATTGAATCAGCATAAAACTCTAATAAAAGAAGGTTACAAAATCAATTTTTCTTTAACTTGTATTAAAGTTGCCTTTTCTGGTGCATAAACCATATACTCTAACATATATTTGTACAATAGCATTTAAATTAATTCTTAAAAACTAATTTTGCACAGTTGATTTATGTACTAGACTGGTTTATAGAAAGACATTCTCATTTGTATTTAGTAATTTTTAGACACTGAGAATATTAAGAAACAAGAAGATGTATTAATTTATATTTTAAAATAATATTTTTGTCTTTCTAGGCAAGAGAAAGAGATGAAAAGGAGAGATTGAAGAAACAGCAGGAATTAGATGATAACATGACAGAGATTGCTAATCATGTGTTTGGAGATGTTCTTACAGAGAATCCCGCAGTGGCACAGAGTGCATTCGGGCCCCACAGGGTCATCACTGACCGCTGGAAGGGGATGACCCCAGCCCAGGTGGAGGACGTCAGGAGGAAACAAGAACTCCAGAGACAAGAGAAGGAGGTAGGATCATTTAAGTCGATCTATTGATTAATTTTAAATTATATTTCATTGACTTATCTATCAATTGAAATTTACAGTAGGTTAAATGCATATGATCGTTCTCTCTATAAGATCTAGCTATTGATCAGTCTCAAACAAAACAATTGGTGCATTGGATCCTAAATAGGTGAAATTGTTAAAAGTTGAATGGATCTGTTTTAAAGAAATTAATCTTTTCCTTTTTTGTTGTTTTTATTACTCAAGTAACATAAAATTTTATCATTTGAGCTGTTGGCCATTTTTTAAAATGTTTGTGATTAATCTTTTATTCAGAGAGCAAAACAGGAAGAGGATCTGAGACAAGCAGAATGGGAGCGTCAACAAAATGCTAACGCTCGAGCAGGCATGCTCCTGGAGCGCGAGATGGAGCGTAAGCGTCGGGATTTAGAACGCCAACAGGCGGAGGAAAATCGTCGTTTAGCCAAGGAACAGAAAGGACATTTAGAGTTTCTGGATAAGGAAGTTTACACAAACCCACCCACAGCCGCTTATTTTATGCAATTTAACACCAGCACTCGATAAAGCTTGCTTCAAATGTATAGGGGGATCCGGGAGGGGTGTTGTTTTTTTTTTAGTTGTTGAGAATGTGGATTTGTTATGAGAGAGAGAAAAAAGATGTGTATATGCTTGTGTAAAATCATGAAGTTAATGAAGTATAGAGTACAATATTTAGTTTGAAATCCTTCCAAACTTCTGAACCTTCAACTTCAGAAGATGATAAATAAATACACAGGTGAAATAATTTTATTAGTACATGTATTTGTAAAATAATTGTTAAGTTTATCTAAGATATATGCCTTGTCTATTTTTCAGTCAAATAATTTCTTCGATAGGAAAACAATAATGACAGGTTTTAGTCAGTCCATAAATTTGTTTGTAATGTATCATAAAATTGTAGCAGTTGTGTTTTTTGTGTTTAAATGGATTGACAGAAAAGAAGAACTATTAGCAATTGCTTGATCATTTTGCCACAGAAAATTCTTATTGCTTTTAAAGTGCTGATACTTATTTATAGTCATAGAATTTTGTACCATTATTAAGGATACAGAATTCACTTGAGGAATTGTGGCCAATGTCAAACAACTGTTTGAGAGATTATGTTTAAACTTGTTAAATCTGTGATACATGTATGTTCACCTATATATATCTACATTAAATAAATTTTAATCCTTTAAATATATTTGTTTTTCATTTAGAGATACATAACACAAACAATTGATGCATGGATTAATTGACATATATTTTTTGACTCCATTTGATTACAGTATAAGCAAATAATAAATTTCTACAATATATACTGACACGCAAAAGAAACGCAACAAGCAGTAATCTACAAATGTTTGATTTTTTTAACTTATGATTTTTAAAAGCGAATAAAGTAAGGCTAAACTCACTTTTCAGAAGATTAGAAATTTGATAATAATGTTAAATGTTCATCTTTTAACTTTATTAACATAAGTAAATAATAAATTTCTACAATATAAATTATATTTAAGATTTGTATTTTTAAAATCCGTTTTTCTGATTGGTGCTTAATTAATTATGTGACTTTATGCCATTTTCAGTGTAATTCTATATAAAAAAAAAAAATTGTACATATTTTTTGAAACACTTTTTGTAAAACTCCATAATATTGGCAAATGTTTTGTTAAACATGCAATTTTTGATTTCCCCTCAAACTTGACTTCCGGTTTATGGAAATTGTTCAACCAGGCAGACATTTTTATTTTCAGTATAAATTACCTAAGCAATTGTAAATTTTTAAACTTTATGCCAAAAATATAAAAAAAAAAGTACATATTTTTGACATTGTGACAGAATCTTTAAAAAAAGATTACCTGGTTTTTAAATAAAAATCTAAAACAAATACTGCTAAGATCTTAAAAAAAGTTCATGTCCTTTTAAAAAAGTGAAATTTACTCTCTTTTAAAAATTCATTTGGGAGTCAAGGACCAAGGGGAAATTAGAGAAATATTTGTTTATAAAATTTATAACTTTGACTTTGCAACTGCATGATTTCATCCTTAACCCTCTCTTGAGGACCTAATCATATAAAATTTCATATACTGGTAGGGTTAACAATGCTAATAAGGTTCCAAACGGCCTCTCTTACTCTCTTTCTCTCTCTCTCTCTCTCTCTCTCTCTCTGATGACATTTTCTATAATTGCTATTGTGCTGATGTTAGTGCAATGTACATTGAATCCAAACTCAGCAAATATATAGTGTAGCTAGTATTTGGAATTTACAGAAATTGCTGCTTTGAAAGTTTAATCTAATTCAAACAGTTCTATTATAAATAATATGCTCAGATCTAGAAGGGGTTCTAAAGTTTTGCATTCACATTAGTTTTGTGGTTGTAAACAAGTAATAACAAATGTAAAGCTAAAAATAAAATACATTTTAAAGTATGATGATTTTCCATCTCCATGTATAATGTGTGTAGTGAGAATGCGAATTTAGATGGATTTGTCTCCCTTTGAGTGCTTCTTTAAAATTAACTAGAGATTATAATAGATAAATCAGTAATTATTCTTAATGGGGAAAAAAGAACATTGTGGTCCAATATAAATATAATATCTAATTCATGATGTACAATGTACACTTTCTTGGGGTGGGGTGGGGGTGCATTTTTTTGTACAGTTCTCTTTCATCCTTGGACTTTCAGTAAAACCCCAGTCACATTTCCAAAAACGACCAAGGCGCAAAAATGGGCATTTTAGTTCTCGATTTTGGCCTCTTTTTTTGTCGGCCGACCATCGGTCCAAGTTATAATTTTTTATTTCAATTGAAGTTAGCGACCATCGGCGGTCAGTTTTTAAAGTCGGTTGTGGTGGAATAAATTTTCTAAAATCAAAATGCGATGAAGAAATTAAAAAAATAAGGATACTAACACAAACAAAATTTTGATGCATGGATTGATATAAATTTTTTGAACGGAAATTGAATAATTAATCCATAAGATATAAAGAAATCTAAAGTATTATTTGCTGCTTAGATATGCACCATTTGTCATTTTTATGCAATTCCATACAAAATTTTGCACACATTTTCAACTTTGCCCTGTTATCTGAATATAGATGAAAAAATTTGGTGAATTCTAAAGAAAAAAGATTTTTTGTGTTATTTGTCCAAGTCACGGTGTCCCTAGGAACATGTGACTGCCACGTGTCGCCCGATACTGTATCGGCCGATCATGTGGACCAGAAAAATGTGTCGGCTTAAATGTGACCTAGGCATCACAGTGAATGAAAGTTGTGTAAATTTTAGGAAATTAAAAAAAAATCAGGGACTTTAAATTGTTGTAATATGACAACGATGAGACGACTTAAGCCCCAGCTTTTTTGCCTGTTATTGGATATTTGCTACACTCGTTGACATTCGCCACTTTCTATCCCATGTGGCCAGGTGTATTTCAACAGTGAATGAAAGTTGTGTAAATTTTAGACGCTAAATCACATGCACTTGTTTCGGAAATAAATTTTCACCATAGTATAATAATAACACGTGGGTTAAAAATTTATTACAGAAACAAGTGCTTGTGCGCTAAATATGTAACGTCGGGAATACCGTGCCTGACTGAAAGTCTAAGGATAACAGAGAATTGTACTAAAATCTGAAATTTCTCCAGTTAAAAAAAAAGAAGTAAAAATAATTTTGTAATTTTTCACTGTTCTGTAGATTTATGAATCTCAGTGGAAACAGGATGAGAGTCCTTAGCGGGTTCCAGTAATATGTTCAACCAAGCCTCTATATTTACTCCTCACTAAGATATATTTTAAAACAGTACTTAGTGAAGGAGAAACTTCAAGAGTACTGTGCAACAATATATTCAAGAAGTGGTGTAATTCAGATGTGGATACTTAAAAATTCCAAGGAACTTTTTGAAAATTTGAAATCACAAGATTTTACCAAAACCAACAGCTTAAAAACTTACGACTTTTCAAATTTATACACACCCATTCCCTACGATAAATTAAAGTCCGGGCTTTTTTATATCATCGACAGCTGCTTTTTCCAATAAAAATGGAACAAATGAATTTACTTACCTTGTCATTGGTCATTTGCAAAATTATTTTATTAAAAAAACATTCTAATTGTACTCTGAAGATGACATCAAAAAAAAAGCTTGAGTTTCTGATTGACAATTAATATCTAATTTGTGGTTTTTGGAGACCAGGTCTTCCAACAATCTAATGGAATTCCCATGGATACCAATTGCACCCCGTTATTAGCAGATCTATTTTTCATCAACTGCATACGGAGTTTATATATCTCAGTTGATTTGATATGCAAGAGCATACTCTACGTATGAACAATTTCTAAAAAGCGAGGTAAATTATTGACAAACAAGTTGATGAAACAAGAATATCTTGTCTCGTTTAAAGTCATCATTTTGTAATTTCTATGGTCGATACAATGAAGATCATTGTATCGCCCACAAAATTTACGAAATGATGATTTAAACAATTTATCATTTGTCAAATGAGTAGTATTTTGTATCGTTTTAAGCTTTTTGAGCTTGAATACTTTTCATTGTCTACTAGTTTATGTTTCATTTCAGACTTACGTATTCTCAAGATTAAAAAAACCCTACAAATTAGGGTAAGGATCGGTAACCCTTGGAGCGAAGATGGAAAGGTTCATTTATTGTGAAATCTTTTTTCATCGATTTGATCTTTTTTCCTTTGACATAACTTTTGAATGACAAAAAGATTTCACATTTCTTTCATTTTTCACATGTAAATTGCCTGTGACAAGACCTTTATAAATATACTACCATAGTGATTTCCGACCCCCTGACCGTGAAGTTGACCTACTTTTCAAACTTTTTACCATTACTTTAAGTTGGTCATAACTTTTAAAAGATATAAGATTGTGCTTTCATTATAATTATACATGTATTTTATCTGTGACGAGACCATTATAAGTGTATTATACTTTTAACCATGTTACTTTGACCATGAAAATGACCTTCTCAAAATGTTCCTTATTCCTTAGATTGAGAAGAGATAGGGCTTTCATATTAACATGTGCATTACCTGTAACAAAATGTTTCCGAGCATCCTATGGATTTTTGACCCCTTGACCTTCAGGATTGACCTTATTTTTTTTTATATATATAATTAAAACTTTGGTGATTACTTGAATGGCATACCCAGGTATGATTGGTGTTCTCATGCATACATACATGTGCATGCTCATGTAGTGATTAGAATGTGAAGCAAAGGTCAAGGAAATTTCAAACAATATACGTACATGTAACTTTAAATTCCTTTATTGAAAAATTGCATTAATTATGATTTACATACAAGAATGATTAGGTGTAAATCTAACACATCGTAGAAATTATCTAAATTACTTACATATGTGTATATTATATAATTATTAAAATCATTAATTAATCTAAAGAGAGAGATATATACAAACTAATACTGTGGTGGTAAGAATGTCGCCCCAAAGGATAAATCGAACGAGAAGGCATCACAGTATACACATAATAAATTACAAAAACAAATACTGAATTTACTTTTACCCCCAATTCAAGAAAAAACATTAATTTTTGTTTTTTTAAAACCAAGTTTTAACCTTTTTTTTTATCATGGCAAGCTGCCGCTAAAGGGCTTGTTTACTAGTATTTACAATAACACCAAAATACAAAATGGCTGACAAAGTGCAAGATCTACTTATAATGAATCACACCCCGCTTAAATAATTATGCTTTTTCAACAATTTTTAACAATATAAAACGATGTCTGCTTCCTTGAAAACTAATATTTATATACCAATAGTGCATTTTGAAAAATAAAATAAACATAACTATATAAAAATAATAAATAAATAATATAAATTAAGTTCGTGGAGCATTACATAGTCCTAACACTGAATGAGCGGCACCAACACTGTATCGGCCAACTGAAAAATAAATAATGAATCTTAGAATGAAAAAGAAAGTAGAAAGGAAAAGGAGGTAGAAAATGTAATTTTTTATTTGATCTGTCTGTTAACTGCTATGCAATTTAGAATTTATTCTTGAAAAAACTGAAATAAGTATAAAAGAAACATTCTGAATTTTTACAATTTCCTTTCAATTATTTACAGAATTTCCAAATATTGACGTATACTAAATTAAAGGTGCAAAATATTTAATGGTACATGTACATTCATTAATACTTATAATTTTGATGTTATGGAAAGAAGAACACTAATCAAACACGAGTCTGAATGACATAGTCACGTGACTCACATCACGTCCTTGGGGCGTTTCCAATCCCTAGAACTGTTTTATAAGAACCCATTCCGTATTTTCCGACTACAAGAAAACAGCAGATTAATCAAGCAGCAGATGTTAAAAGCATGCTGAGAACACTTTCATAATTTGTAGAAGTTTTAAATGTGATCAACATACAAATAAGCATTACTCACCATAAAATCAATTTTGTTTTTACAAATAGAAAAGTTAGCAAAATGTTTAAATTGTATTTGATTCTGCTTTCGGAAAATGTTCTCAAGTAGGCAAAAATGAAAAGGGTCTCTTTAAGGGGACAAAGCTCAAAAAAGCATCTGAAATATTATGACGATCATCTGAAACTCTTCTAAAAGTATACTCGTGTCTCCAAAATAAATGTTTCTCGTTGTCCCATTAAAGGTTGACCCAACTCATTTTTGTATATCATTAAAAGCTCCCGACTGACAAACTCATCTATCTTGATTATATAATGGTTATATGACAAATTTAATACACATAGTTATTCCTTTGCAACATTACATAAGTGGCAATAAATAACCAGAAGTCTCTGTCGAGACTGAAGCTCTACTGGTTTGTACTTATAGCAAAGGAAGAGAAAAGTACTTAAGCAGTTGGAAATTGAAACTTTTCAACAGCAATAAATAGAATAATGATCCTTGATTGAGTCTCTTTATGTTATTAGTGCAGTCTACTTGCATGCCACATTTATATTATAATCAGACTAAAATTGTATTTGGAGTAGCATTTTGAAAGAATTTCACAGAAATTTCTATTCTTAGTAACCACGGCAACACCGTTCATCGAAATCAAAAACTGATACACAGAATTATGTATCTTATTGTAGTCTACTTGTGTGCCAAGTTATATTGAAATCAGACTAAAACTGCAGAAGGAGTAGCATTTTGAAAGAATTTCACAGAAATTTCTATTTTTAGTAACTACGGCAACACTGTTCATCGAAATCAAAAACTGATACACAGAATTATGTATCTTAGTGTAGTCTACTTGTGTGCCAAGTTATATTGAAATCGGACCAAAACTGTAGAAGGAGTAGCATTTTGAAAGAATTTCACAGACATTTCTATTTTTTGTAACCACGGCAACACCGTTCATCGAAATCAGAAACCGATACACAGAATTGTGTATCTTAGTGTAGTCTACTTGTGTGCCAAGTTATATTGAAATCAGACTAAAACTGTAGGAGGAGTTGCATTTTGAAAGAATTTCACAGAAATTTCTATTTTTAGTATCCAGGGCAACACCGTTCATCGAAATCAAAAACCGATATACAGAATTGTGTATCTTAGTGTAGTCTACTTGTGTGCCAAGTTATATTGAAATCAGACTAAAACTGTAGGAGGAGTAGCATTTTGAAAGAATTTCACAGAAATTTCTATTTTTAGTAACCACGGTAACACCGTTCATCGAAATCAAAAACCGATACACAGAATTGTGTATCTTAGTGTAGTCTACTTGTGTGCCAAGTTATACTGAAATCAGCTAAAACTGTAGGAGGAGTAGCATTTTGAAAGAATTTCACAGAAATTTCTATTTTTAGTAACTACGGCAACACCGTTCATCGAAATCAAAAACCGATACACAGAATTTTGTATCTTAGTGTAGTCTACTTGTGTGCCAAGTTATGTTGAAATCAGACCAAAACTGTAGGAGGAGTAGCATTTTGAAAAAATGTTTACAGACAGACAGACAGACAGACAGACGGACGGACGACGGACGCATTACTATCGCATAAGCTCTTCTGGTCTCTGACCAGTAGAGCTAAAAACTATACAAGATGCAAAATTCTATTATTGATTAATATACCAGCATTCACCAATATCACGTACATTTATCAGTATTACCAATCCTGTCAAACCAATTAACTTCCGGTTAACATAAATCAACTTCCGGTTAACAAATCGCACACTTCCGGTTAAAAAATCGCACACTTCCAGTCTGTATACTTACAACTTGTTGGTTTAGGACGTTCTATCAGCCAATACCGGAAGCCGTCCTTTGCTCGATCTGAGAACACATTCCTGTAAAAGGCTTTGTTATACGTGCTCTTGGGTCGGCTACTGGAATACGCACCGGGCATGGACCCTCTAAGACCATCTACAACCAATTCATCAAAAGTTTTCTCTTTATAAGGAATGTTTCTACCCTGTTCGTAACTAACAACCCTGGCCCTTTGTTGAGCGCGTTGCGCTGTAAAACATTAGATGTCCCATGTTATTTTACTGTCCTGTTGGCCTATTGATTTTAGTTTAAAAATAAGGAAAGAACACACACTAGCTCTAAGCACACGTTTAGGTTCAAAATCAAAATTTATATTCCAAACAAAGACATTTATTTTTCGAATAAAAATATTATTAACACATTTCGTCGAATATATATGTAATTAACTTTAAGGATTGAAATTTCACTTTTACTTCACATATCATAGGAAAATAAACATTTTGACTATTTTTCTTGGAGTTCTAACTTACAGTACATCAAAATCCGGACTATGGTTTTAGAGCAGAACAGCAAAATCAGAACATGGCCCATCAAAGTAGCGCACAATTTGTACCCATCACCTTCCCTGATTACACAATAATTATAGTTATCTTAAATGTTCACACGTGAATTAGTCCAATGAATTAGTAGGTTAGAATCCGAATAGAACTAAGGAGCCAGGATCGTTTTTATTATTATTTGGGGTTTATATCATACTGTATATATCTAGCTAGCTCCTATAGCTGTAGCATGAATTGATGCTGAAACAAAGTAATTCCCCGCATAAAAATAATTTATAGACATTTTAAAAATTAAAATTTGCACAGTTGAACATGCACATGCAGTCCTTATTTGTACTTTGCATAATTAATATTTTCCACTTAATAAGTAAAATTTTCTCAACACCAAAATTAAATCTAAATTCAATGTATTTCTAAACTTTTGTGTCTTCTTTTGTTGTAAACAATAGAACTTTGGAAGACGTAAAAGTGTTCGACTGAAATTCCAAGAATTTTTACTTGTGCGCATTCATTCATGCTACTTGTTATCTCTTGATTAAATACCAATTTCACTCATAATCTTAAACTGCTAATTTCAAAATAAAATTAAAGACTCTGCTTTCAACTCCCTTCACCGATAACGATTACAAGTACATAAACAGATAAATTGTGAGTAATGTGTTGATGATGTCATTTTAAGATTTCACAAATTGAATAAACGATAACATATATTGCCTTATTGTGTGAAATAGTGACTTTTTGAAGTTTAATTTGCTGATGTTATGGAGTGCAAATGAGTTCTATTGTACTTGTATTCATTACTCGCATACTCACGTGCAGTCTGCTAATAATGGTATACATTACCTGTCTGAAAAAAAGGGAAAAGGATGTTAACAATACAAACCACATTAACAATTGTTTAATGTAATAAACTAATTAACTAAAAAAGTTAAAATGCTTCTTTCCAAATGAAAAATAATATGTTTTTCTTATTTTGACATTTTAAAAAGCCCCATGAATTATTGATTAAAGGAGACAGGGCAGAATTTAGAGACAACCAAAGAAAGCTTGGGAGAAAACCACAGGCACTTCTTTTTTATGCGCCAGGATCGATATATCCGGGGCGTATATTGTTTTTGTCCTGTCTGTCTGTCAGTCTATCTGTTTGTCTGCAAACTTTAACCTTCGCCATAACTTTTGAACCAAGAAAGATAGAAACTTCATATTTGGTATACATACGCCACTAAGTAAGCTCTTTCAAATGACACCAAGGTCAATGGCATTGTGACCTTGACTGTGACCTTTATGCTAAAAATAGCTTTTTATCTGCAAACTTTAACCTTCGCCATAACTTATGAATCATGAAAGATAGAGACTTCTTATTTGGTCTGCATACTCCACTAATTAAGCCCTTTCAAATGACATGAAGGTCAATGACCTTGTGACCTTTACTTTGACCTCTATCTTTATATAAATAGTTTTTTACCAAGCACTTTACCTTTGCCATAACTTTCAGTTTGACCATAGAAAAAGAGACTTCATATTTGGTATGCATACTACACTAACTAAGCCTTTCAAATGACACAAAGTCATTGGCCTTGTGACCTTGAATGTGACCTTTATGCTAAAAATATTTTTTCGTACCTTTGCCACAACTTTTGAACCACAAGAGATATAGAGACTTCATATTTGGCATCCATACTTTACTAATCAATTTCTTTCAAATGATACCAAGGTCAATGACCTTGACTGTGACATATTTGCTAAAAATAGCTTTAAAAAAAATTTGTTGCCGCCGGGCGCATACTGTTTCACAAACACATCTTGTATAATAAGATTCTTAACCCTTATTATTAAACTATGGATTTTTTTTTTTAAAGAAACAAGTGCTTGTGGAGAAAACGCGAAAATTAAATATACATGTATAACCAAGAAAAAAGAGTCAAATCACCAAGAACAATACAATAAAAGGATTTAAATGTGGAGAAAAGAATCACCAGAAATAATATTATTAAAATGAAATGGAAACACCTCTTAAAACAAGATGTGTTTGTGAAACACTGATTCCTTCGTATGGCAGCTAATGGCGAGGGTTGAATTCTCTCAAATGCATGTCAAACACGAAAGGTCAAGGTCAAAAGTGTTGGTTTGCAAAGGAAGGTCTTAAAATTGTTACAAGGAATACACCTGTGAAATATGAAAAATCTCGTTCTAACTGTTCAAAAGTTATGACCGAAGTTAAATTTTTAAAAGTGAGTCAAAATCTTAGGTCAAGGTCAAAAGTCAAAAATATCTACACCAGCTGAACGATCTTATCACATAAATGCACATGTCAAGTTTGAAAGCCCTAGCTCCAACTGTTCAAAAGTTATTTGCAAGGTAAAAGTGTGGGTTTTTTGTAAAAGTAAGTCAAACTCCAAGGTCAAGAGGTCAAATTTGGTGGCACCAAAAGAAAGGTCTTGTCACAAGGAATACACCTGTGAAATATGAAAGCCACAGACCCACCGGCTCAATGGTTATGGGCTAGGTTAAAGTTTACAACAGCCGGACAGACCAGAAAAACAGACAGACAGACAGACAGGACAAAAACAATATACCCCACGGATCTTTCGATCCGGGGGCATAATATATTTTTTTTTATTAAGAAATGCTGTTTGTATACATTTGTACGTTATGTTTATTACAAGAATGCTGTATCTACAGAAAACAGATAACATAACGTGGTCACGTCTGCTCGGTGTATCGCGTTCCAACACTGGGAATGTGTATTACTAGTCCCCCACAATGCGGTAACCGGAGTAGAAGAGGTGAACAATTGTTTGTAAGAAATTTAAATCTTTATAATCTCCATTTTTAATCTTGTTGTAAAGAAACAAATGTGACTGATCCCTTATGATAGCTTAAGAGATTATGGTCTGTTAACTAGGTCAGATTTATAATGGGTCACATATTTCACCGTGATCGTTTGTACTTCAACACCTATTATTTTTTTTCAATGGATAAATTTATGCACATCAGCTTGATATCCAAATTTACCTATTATTAGTAAATACTCCAAAGAAAGATGAAGTTGTGCGTATCATGTGATATATGGACGAACGTCAAATCATTATTTTGTAAATGTTCATTTGCATGCATTTTAATGAATAAGGCTGAACTATTACCGACTAGGCAATCACTATAATGATCTTGATTTTTTTTCAAAAAAGTTTTAAACCAGTTGATGTGCAATACAGTTAGGTTTTTCTCCCTATTCCACAACAAGAGAGTACAATGGTATCTAGCTACTGTCATATTTCTTGTGAAGTTCTTTAACCTTAAAGTAAAGGGATAACAAGATACTGAAATAGACAATAAAGGACAGACACTTTGACCTTTGAACTCTCTACAGCGGATAACAAGGTCATCTATTTTTCGGTAACCAGTCTGTAAATGAAGTTTGATGAACATCGCCAGAACTGACAGAAATTGTTTGGAATCTGACCTGGATAAACAGAACAGTAAATCTAGAAATCGTTGTTGGTGACCATGACCTTTTGTCAAGAAAATCAATCTACAATCAACCAAGGTATGCATGAAGTGATCAAGATACCATCACAACCAGGAGCTATTTGTCGGAAACCTTGGTCTGTTGACAGATATGCCTCCCTTCCTTGGAGTCAGAGCATAAATTTACAGTAACTTTTATGTAGCCGATGTCTATTTATTGTTTAACATCTCTCCCCCTAAAAAAGCACCATACTTGCCGATGGAGAGCTGCAATTTTGCCTGTGCTCGGCTCTATTGGCCATTGAGCGGAGAGGGAACTTTTTTGTGCCAGTATCAACTGATACACGGGACCTGGTTTATACGATATCTAAAAGACATGTGGGTCTCCACGTCCCACAGTTGGATTCGAACCCGTGATTCTAGAGCAGATGCTCTAACCACTGTGCCCAGACGAAATGAAATAGCAGAGAGCTTAAAAATAGAAGGGGGACTGGGGTTCCCCTCTAACAGGGGATAAGGGGGAAGCAAGAATAACCGGGTCTTATATGCCCCGGGTCTTCGGGACAACGCTGATCGAGACATAGCACAAGTCTCGTTGGTTGTTAAAAAAAAGTAATTAATTTAATACATAATTATATGGAACTACTACGTGAAATTTGAGTTCCTCAACTTCTTTCTCTCACTATCTCAATGTATTCGAAGTTTAAATTTTGAAATCGAGCATTTGAAAGAAATCTTGATCAGAAGTATGCTCGACAGCCATATTGTGATTTAGAGAATAGCAGAAGATAATGAGATCCTTTGGTAAATATTTGCCGATGTCGTCTGCGAGGTTCTGGCCGATAACAAATGCATTTGTCTTTTAATTGTCAGCGTTTTCTCGATAACATAACCTCTTTAAATCTAATTGCACTTTTATTGTACACATTTTCAACAATTTAAAAGGACCTTTTACTTTTTTTTCAGTTGGTACAAATAAACCTCTTGGACGTGGCCCGAGGGAATAAAAGCAAATAAAAGGCAAATCTTTTGAAAGTGTTGATAGTTATTCTTTAGAAAATTAGTCCCTGATATAGAATTCTATGTGGGAAATGGTGATAATTCAATCGTAAAAACACCACCTGCTTTGAATGCTGGGTTACGTTTGCTCGATATTGGGAATTTGTAAAGTTCTTGGTAAATATTAAGGAGACCATTGGTACATTCTGCATTACAATTCAAACTAAACTGGTTTAAAAGTTAGAAATTACGCCGACATTGCTTCAAATTGCACAGATTCACATGGATAATATAGGATAAAACAGATTCAGATGCCATGTAGATAACAATAATATGTTGAAATCTAATTTCTATAGATCTTTCTTTATATTTTGCATTATTGCAAGTTATTTCTGTGTGGGGTATTCCAAAGCAAGGGAAACTAAGTAAAGATGACCAAAAAGTTTGTTTTTTATTTTACTGTTAATAAAACTTTAACCGATGTAGTTTGTATAAACTGTACATGTAAGTAATTCCTTATACACTGTTTTGTACCTATATATTGTATGTATGTATTAATTATACATGTAAGTGATTCTTTATTCCCTATATTTTTTTACCTGTTGTCTGTATTTGGCCCAGTGGTCAGTACAGTTCCCTTTCACCTGTCTGATTGGATCGTATCTTGACCAAAAGGTCATTCTACAATAAAAGAAAGCAAAACAAAATGCATTACAGCAACATGCATGCTAAATTAATGTACGCATCAATTTTTTTTCTAAATAAGTAAGAATAAGCGTATATATAGTTACAGATCATAGTTTCAATCAATAAATTAAATGGATTCTTCAATAAGCAAAGTATATATAATATAGATATAAAACCTCATTTCCGAAAACCAATTAAGTACATCGAGTATTGCGGGTCTCTACAGTCATGAAATTAAATTTCCTCTTACATGCCAGACTCTTAAACCCTAATACTTTTATTTTCTTTTTCAGTATGGATCAAAATGAAATCACATTTTGTTTCGTTAATCAGACAAATTTCATAGAACAATAGTGTCAGCCAAAGTGTATAGTACAATGTACTGTAATGCCTTAACTAATCCACTGCCATCACTCCCACACCCTCCTCTTTTACTTCCTCTCCTCCTTCAGAAATAAATATCTTGCAGACAGCCAATTTTCATTGTAAACAAAAGAAACAATCTGGTCATTCGCTGAAGAAAGTGATCCATCGACTTTGTCAAAAGAATCTTGTCACCGTCCATGTAAAAAAGTTTTTTTTTTTTTTAAAAATCACTTACTTTTCTTTTTCAGTATGGATTGCTGGAAAATCATTTTCTAGCAAATTTATTTCATACGACCCCATCTCTATGCAATTTCCATTAAATTCCTCTGTATGACGTCACAATTACGTATGACGTCACAATTACGCTTTTCTTTGTGACGTCACAATTACGCTTTTCTTTGTGACGTCATAATTGAGCATATATAGTATATAACGTCACTTATGTTATCGACTCATTTACTTTTTTTCTTGAACAAAATATTTAGGGGTTGTAAAACGAAACTGCAGTTTCATCAAGACCATCTGAATCGATGTGGATCTTTATAACATTTAAAGACAATGAAACAAACTCACTGCAAGAAACGTTTATCAAAAATCTGAAGTGAACAATTAATGTCCAGATAATAAAACCTTACCGTTTCATTTGCTCATTTGTTAGTCCAGTTTCATTCATTTTACACAAGACAAATAACTCCAAAATGTTAACAATCTAGTATTTTATGGAACAGAACAGCTAATCAGTTTGTTGTACTCATTTGTAACTATGCTGGATAATGCAAAGGAAACGGAACTATCAATGCATGGGGGAGGCCCACCATTTGTTAATAAAGACAACTTATCACAGGGGCCTTGTGGGTTCTAGTTTAAATGCTTTTAAATCTAATGACGGTCTCAGCGGGATATTTTATTTTAAAGTGTGGTTAATCTATTGCTTCAAATTTTATTAGATTAATTAAATTATTTCAGGTAAATCTCAGCGGAGTTTGTGCATTGAACACACTGGCATACATGCATTTCACAATGTGCACAGCTAATGGAAGCGATGCAGATTTTGTCAGTTGTTGAAATAGGACACTGGAGTTACGTAAAACATACGAATAATGCATTCTTCAAATTCTTGTATAATTTGCAAATAATTTTAATAGAAATCAAATCTAATCACTTTATAATTTATTTTCATTTTACCGAGTCACTTACATGTTATTTTTTATTTATTTACATATTTATATAAAATTTATTTAATTGATTCGAAAGATAAAAATATGTAAGTAAAACTTTAATTTATTCTTTAAAAAAAATCATATGTTAAATTCCTAGGTCAGAATTTATTGCTAAAACCAATAAACCGCTTTGGGCCTCTTGTAGTTGCTTGTATATAAATATTTGTATATATTGTTTCTTTTTACGTTTAGGTATTAAATATATGAACATTCATTGAATTGAATCATTGATATTCATATGACGACAATCAATACTACTCTGCAGACGAGCAAAACAAAGCAGCGCCTATTCATTACCCAGAATGCATTCAAGCACGAACAATTCTTATCGGGTTCGGTGTCTATTATCTCATGTCCTTAGATCTTGTCAATTCTGCCGATGGTTTTTAAAATGTTATTTTTTTCTCGCTCTTAATAATCCTGCGTTTGGTTTCATTAAGAATAATAAAATCCAAAGGTATTAATTAAATTTCTTAAATTTGTGTTCACTGATTGATTTCTTCTCTTGAAACTTTATATCAAAGGGAAACGTGAGATTTTACAACTTGTCAGTTCTAATAAAATATTAAGTAGTTAACGTAAGGATCTTTTAATTATTTTCTTTATTTTGAAAATCTTTTCTTTTTTTCTTTTTTTTACTAGATTGAATTGAAACCATGCATTTCCTAGAGGAGGTGAGTGATGGCGATTCTTATAGAAATGTCATACATCTTGAGAACTGTGTATGAAGGGTACAGTATATCAATATGTATGAAGGGTACAGTATATCTATACCAGATTCAAAACTGTTATGAAAATAATTACACTTAAATTAATTTCTATGTGATATTAATCACTTCTAATATTTGGGTATAAAGCGTGGATAAAATATCTTCTTCAGATATAGCTTAAATTACGTGTATAGTTATATATAACTTGCCATGATATTTATATAAGTAAAAGATTATGAGAAATGAAATCTTAATGATACTTCGTGAAATGGTAATTGGTGGAAACCCAGTCCGAACTATGTGCACAAATTCTATTTATTTATTTACCAGGGGACGTTAAATCTCATTTGTCCGTCAGTCCGTCCGTCACAAAAAACTTTAATCTTGGTCGTATTTTTGAATGAGAAGAGACAGGGCTTTCATATCACACAGGACCTTGAAGTTTGACCTACTTTAAATAAAAAATTAAACGTTACTTTCAATTGGCCATAACTTTTCGGGTACCTGTAAAGTGCGAAACGAAATAGAAACGAAACGAAATCTACCGAAACGAAACGAAATATCAAACAACTGAAACCTACCGAAACGAAACGAAACGAAACAAAATCAAAACGAAACCTTCCGAAACGAAACGAAACAAAACTATTTAGAATGTTTTTCAAATCAAGCTATATACATGTAGTTATATGCTGTTTATATAATGTGTAACTCCATATGGTCTATTTTTTCTTCATATGAAATTTATATAGTTCAAGCACCACAGGCAATTGTTTCGCTTCAAGCTCATACATAGGCGTGGGAAGGAAATTGAATGTGTGTGTCGGGGGGGGGGGGCTTTACCAAAAAAGGTCAACCCCAATTTTCAATGCCTATATAATAAACATCTTAGCTTGTGTTCCCCCCGCTTCCGACGCCTTTGTTATATTTTGACAAGGCCTTTCTAAATACACTTAAAAATGACATCGTTTTTCGAGAGACTTTTATCTTGTCTGTTAAATCGTTTTAGACTTCTCTTGAGCCTCTTTTTGCAAAAATTTCTTTTCGAAAATTACCCAACAAAAATATGACCGTATGTTTGTAGAAAGGATACACAAGATTCCGGTTGGAGTTACATGTATAATTGAACTATAAAACCAGACACCTCGGAATGGGATACTAAATACAAAGTTTCTGGTTTATAGGTTTTAAGACATTCGCAATACAATTAACAGTACAGTGACCTTCACGTACATTGAGTCTTTACATGTAATGCATTAATTTTGAAACATATATGTTGTATCTAGATAAATAAGGATTGAAAATAAGAGTACGATATAAAAATACTGCACATATTGAAATTATACATGCATAGTACGCTCGTGCATATTTGCAGTTGGCAAACATGTAAATACATCATTAGACTGAGAAGGGAGCATAATTTATCGGTAATTTAATTTTATATTAACAAGTGATTGAACTATATAGATTTTATTTGAAGTAAAAAAAAGTCCACATGCAGTTACACATATATAATTATATACATGTACTTTGATTTGAAGAAAAAAACATTTTGATAGTTTTATTTCGTTTAATTTCGGCAGGTTTCGTTTTGATTTCGTTTCGTTTCGTCTTGATTTCGTTTCGTTTTACGTTTCGTTATAGATTTTTTGTTTCGGCAGATTTCGTTTCGTTTCAGTTCGTTTCGTTTCTATTTCGTTTCGCACTTTACAGGTACCCTAACTTTTGAATAAGAAAGGATAGGGCTCACGTATCAAACAACTGTATTACCTGTGACAAGACCTTTCTAAATACACTATGATTTTTAACCTCTTGATCTTGAAGTTAGACCTACTTTTCAAACAACTTTGACCATGGTCATGACTTTTGAATGAAAAGATAGGATTTTCACATTAAACTTGTGTTTTGCCTGTGACAAGGCCTTTCTAAATACACTATGATTTTTGTCGTAACCTTGACCTTGAAGTTTGGCCTACTTTTCAAAAATGATATTTTTCCCTAAAACTTCTGATTGAGTAGAGATAGAACTTTTATATCTGACATCTGCATTACCTGTGACAAGGTATTTTTGAGCATGCTATGATTTTTGAATCCATGACCTTCACGATTGATCTAATTTAAAAAAAAAATCTTCAACTTTGGTGATTCGCAGACACGTGTAACATCAGAATGACATATGACAGAGCGTTATTACAGAACCCTTTTATTAGGTCACCTGAGTAAACTCAGGTGACCTATTGCTATCCGCTTTCGTCCGTCGTCGTGCGTCGTTCGTCGTGTGTTAACATTTGAACATTTTTAGCTTCTTCCCTGGAACCACTCAACCAATTTCAACCAAATTTGGTATACAGTATCTATGGGTGAAGGTAGCAAAAATTGTGAATTTCATGTCCCTGCCCCCCTGGGGCATGAGGGGTGGGGCCAAAACCACTAAAATTAATGCAATCTTTAAAAATCATTTTCTTTACTCCTGGATATTAAGCAATCAAACTAGTACTGTTGGCATGATTATAATCAGCATTGAGTCCTCTACCGAAATTCATGGCCCCTGGGTCAGGGTTCTGGTGTTAGGGTGGGGCTATATAGATCAAATAGTAAAAGTGCATTATTTCTTTGAAAATCTTCTTCTCTGCTCCTGGAAACTAAACAAACGAACCAAGTACATATTTATGATGACCAAGAGTGCCTCTTCGATAATTGTGAATTTCATGGCCCCTGGGTCAGGAGTTTTGGTGTTAGGGCGGGTTTTTCTTGATTCTACAGTGAAAATACATTTATTCTTTGAAAATCTTCTCCTCTGCTCCTGGGTCTTAAACAAAACTAACTAAGAACATAGTTGTGATTAACAAGAGTGCATTTTCCAAAATTGTGAAATTTATGGCCCTAGGGTCAGGCCTAGGGGTTCTGCTGTTAGGGCAGGGCTATATTGATTATATAGTGAAAATACATTAATTCTTCAAAAATCTACTTCTCTGCTCCTAGGTATCAAATAAACTAACTTTGTATATAGTTATGATGACCAAGAGTGCCTCAACCAAATTTGTGAATTTCATGGCCCCTTGGTCAGGGGTTTTGGTGAAAGGGGGGCTCCTTTGGTTATATAGTGAAAATAGATTAATTTTTTTGAAAAATCTTCTTTTTCGCTCCTGGGTATTAAACGAACTTACTAAGTATATAGTAAGGATGAGCAAGAGTGTTTTCTAAAATTATGAATTTTAGATTATGGCCCCAGGGTCAGGGCTTCTGGTTGTAGGGCGGGGCTGTATTGATTATGTAGGGAAAATGCATTAATTCTCCAAAAATCTTCTCTGCTCCTGGGTATTTAATAAACTAACTTAGTATATAGTTATAATGAGCAAATTTGTGAATTTCATGGCCCCTGGGTCAGGGATTTTGGTGAAAAGGGGGCTCTTTTGACTTTGTAGTGAAAATATATTAATTCTTTAAAAATCTTCTTCTTTGCTCCTAGGTATTAAACCATGAACTATGTACATAGTTATAATGAGAAAGGGTGCCTCCTCCAAAATTGTAATTCATGGCCTTTGGGTCAGTGGTTCTGGTGTTAGGGTGGGACTCTTATCATAATATAGTGAAAATACATTAATTCTTTGAAAATCTTTTCCTTTGCTCCTACGTATTATGCCAATGATCTAAGTATATATATTTATGATGATGAAAGGTGCATCTATCAAAATGGTCAATTTCATACCCCCTGGGTGAGGGGTAACGGGGGGGGGGTCATAGTCTGAAAACAAATTAATGCTTTGAATCTGCTCTTTAGTACATGTATTAATCAACCATTTATGATGAAATAAAATTTATTATAAAATTTCCAAACTTTTGAAATATGTGGCCCCATGGTCAGTGGTTCCTGTGGGTAGGGTGCACAAATGGTTATAAAGTGGAAATGCATTTTTTCTTTGTTACTTTGATCTATCTCTGGATATCAAGTAAGTAGAGTAAGCATGCTAAGTATTTAATTATGTTAAGCAATAATAATGGTGCCTTTTTCAAAATTGTGAATTTCATGGCCTCTGATTTAAAACACGAACCAAATTCAATTGTTGGAAAGTTGTTACATGTTACTCAGGTGACCTGTAAGGCCCGTGGGCCTCTTGTTTCTTATTTCATGTATAATATATACACCCTAGTAGTAATACAAAATAATCACAACTCTGTATATAACTGCAAATTGCCATACCTTCATTTTATATGCAAGAAGCATTCTATCACAACCAGTAAATCAAAAGTCCATTAAAAATACAAATCAGGAGCAGATCAAAAATGGAGACATGGGTTCACGTGCCAGGGAGGAATGTTTATCCCCCGTCGACTGGACACATCTCTCCGGTAAAGTAAAAGATGAGATGGAAAATTATTCCAAACTATGACTTGAATGTTTGTCAAAGGGGTATTTGACAACAGGAATGGCAGTGGTCCAGTGCATGGAGAGAATTAAGTGGAACAATTAAAACATAGGTGCACAATGAATTTCAATAACAAAAATAAAAAAAAAACTGTGGATTGTGCCAATTTATTTTAATATAAATTGTGCTAGGCACATAAAGTGATTTGGTGATTTGGCATAGTAAAAATGTGACAGTTTTTTTCTGCATGTGCATAAAGTATTTAAAAATTGTGGATTGTACATGTGATTTTCTTGCTTTTTTCTTATCTTAATTAACTTATTTTTAAATTCAGATGATACATGTAATACAATTTGATAAAATGGAATACCAAAATAAGCTTAAAACTCCACACATTTGATATAATCTACAAAGCAAAATTTGAAGTTGCGCTTGTTGCAAGAGAAAAATGTGAGTACATTTTGTTGACACGTGATTCAGATGGACAAAATCATTTCAGCTCTCTGTTGCACGTAAAACATATGAAAATTATCAATCACCCCTACCCCCCAAACAAAATCCGAGAATAGAACTGATTTTGTGCGCATATATGTGTACACATATAATTCGTATTCTTGTGGCAAAAATAGATTGATACTAGTACCTCTCGCCTTCGCGAGATCTCGACATTCTTTCTATAATTGGGTCGAGATCTGGGGACGGAGCATAAATGGACCTGAAGATACAAATCATGAAATCAAAACGGGACATGATTGATGAAGTATATGTTTAAGACCCCATTTATAAAATTAGTATAATTTAAAAGCATGAGGTTGATAAAATAGCATTTAAAAGAGAAAAAAATACAACTAAAATTTTTTTTATCTCTTGGCTGAAGTAGATGGTAAATTAGTTTTCAAAGTTAGGATAGCATAACATATGTCAATGATCCAAAGATCACATACGTTAACTTTATACATATTTAAAATGAATACTTTCCATCAACTGGCTAAACAGGGCTGAAGACAAGTTAGGATAGCATAACATATGTCAATGATCCAAAGATCACATACGTTAACTTTATACATATTTAAAATGAATACTTTCCATCAACTGGCTAAACAGGACTGAAGACAAGTACAAGAAATGCTCATGAAAATCAGCTCTTTTTTGGAGGCGTTCTTTAACAGTGAACTCTATAGTTTATACCTTACACATTAATAATTAAAGAATATGGCGCCACTTCTCACTATTTATCTGTATTTATATATGCGTATTTACTAATGATTTTGTCTTAATGTTCGATTGTTTGGCAAGCGTAGCTCCAGAAAGTGGAATAAAGAGGAAAATAAAAAGCCCCTCTTTTATACAGGAAATATTGAAACGGTGACATGTAATGAAAAAAGGTTAAAAGCTTTTAAAAGTCTTTATATTTTTTTAATGTCAATTTTCCATTCTTAATTTAATAACAAGTGGTTTTAAATATTTGCACAGTTAATATGCATTGGTGGGGGACTTATGTAAAATACACCATACAAAGCATCGAAGATGACCTCATTTGAAACACCCTTTACAATAGAAAGTAGGTCAGAATTAAATCGTATATGCACATTAATAGACGAGATTGATTGTTTAACCTGAAATCATATCTATTATATATAAATGTTACAAAATCATTAGATTTCTAAAAATTGCATAACCCCATTTAAAAAAAACAGGAGGGGGGATTTGATAAGCCACTGACACTCTTATTTACTGCTTTATGCAGTAGACACACACATTTCTTCAAAACTAATGCGTTGCGTAAGATGTTCTTATGAACTGCTTTTCAAAAAACTCGTATCCAATCTATCGCCGAGAACCTGTCAATATTTTAAATGGCACCTCAGATATTTCGCTAGAAATGAAAAGCTTTACAGACATGACATTCATCATGTATTCAATCAACTGATTTAAACAGTGGATTATGATAAGATTATGTTGTACTTAAAGGAATGGGGTGCTTGGCCAATCTAAATAGTCCGGGAATAATGAGGGATACTTGGGTCAAATACACAGATTGCTTGGGGGTTAGTTTCGGGCGTGAATCCAAAATGTATGTTTACTAGGTTAACTTAAAAAAAAAATAAATAAAGAGAAAGTATCAAAAAAGTGAAGTAAAACAATATTTTCGATGAATTCATATTGTGTGGGGTCTTACAAAAATCCATATAACAACCCCCTTCTCTTATGCAAGAGCTATACCTGTATTTTACACCTATGAATATGAATAAAAAACATTTTTTTATAGATTTATTTCTAGAGGTGCAGCCTTCGGGTTATGGTATGAACATTTTGTCTTGATTATTAAACTTAATGCACATTGGCATTTTTTCCTTTTGAACCGATTATCAGGCCATGCATTAACTAACATTTTCATGTGTGCTTATTGCAATTGAAATGAATGTTTCTCTCTCGACAGAAGTGGTAAACGAGGGATTTACAGGGGTTTAAAATGGCTCAATAAAATGCACCCGGTCGTATAATGCCGTAATTTATTAATATAATAGGTTTTACTTATTGAAGAAAGACCATTCCTCACAGGTGATATCAATATAATTTTCTTAACAAAATGGTACTTAAGGGTACACGTATTCTCATAAAAGCTAGTCAAAGAAGGCCGATTGTGATTAAATAAATCAAACCTGTATAGCAGAAAGAATTAAAATGTTTGAGCCCCCCCCTTTTACATTTACAAAAGTACATTTGGAGGGAAGTACTGATTCAATGGCCCCCTGTCTTAATGGCTGAAATATCATTTCTTAATCAACAGCCCGTCCTTCAGTTAAACAATACAAAAACCGTGAAGACATATCGACGACCCGTGATGTCTCGTATGATATGCCAATCAATTCTTTAATCAATAATTAGTGCACCGCAGGAACATCAATATCAATATTTCATGGTGCTGAGGCTTTTGTATAAATTTCGACAACAATGAAACTGCTCCTATGTGAAAAATTTCTATTCAATGCTATGTACATATACATTATAATTTATTGGCTACATTTCACATTACATGGAATAACGGCACTTTTCAAACGGTTCTTTAGTTTAAAAGTCGAAAAAAAACCCTGCAACTTGATTCGATAATAAACTTAACATTATATAGACTTAGTAGAAAGTGTGGTTCATGTACTCTTATAATTAAACATAAAAATGAAAGATTTTCAAAGACCTTTGGTAAAGAAATAAAACTGAGAATGAATTGAAATGTCTTAAAAAAGACTTACATGTATGTCAATAAAAAAATCGATAAAATTCAATTAATAATATGAAATAATACAAAAAAAGAAAAAAAGAATGAATAAATTACTTACTCTGTAGTTCTGGGTCTTTCACAAACTTCCATGATAACAAATTATTACACTTAACAAATCCTAATATGAGAACACTCCGTGATCGATAGACAAGCCGATTTTAAAAAGTAAAAGTCTTATTGATATACGCAAACCAGGTAAAAAAAAGAACTCGGGTCTAAAAGACGGCGAGTTAACGTAAAGCTGGGTAAATCGGGTTCTTGGTTGCCACGCGACTATGGTTCTGGCAATTGTTAATCACCCTGCAACTGCAGAATTGTGCACGTGGTGCAGAGAGGCAATATTATTGATAAGACCAGGTGGAAAATAAATAACATTAAAAAATCTAAAGAAGGAATTAAGATTTGAGAGGTGAATCAATCTCTTCTAAAACTCTAGCTGAATATGATTTTTTGAAGTGGCATATTCTCGTTTCAGATGTTTAAAACCCATATTTGCTAAATTAATTTAGTGCCGTGTTATTAATAAACATATCTTTGTTTCGCAGATATAGACACAGACTCAACGCGGCAATGTATATATTAGCCTGTCCTTATTTCGATTTTCACAATTTATTTACCTCATATGAGGTTAAAGAGAGAATTTATAATAATAGGATTAAAATCCCGAAGACTTCTGAAAGCGACTTGTCGTAGGAATTTGAAGTGTTTTTACAAGGATTTTCATCTTATGAATTTATTGAAAATACCTTCCATGTTTTAATATTACGAACTAAATATTGACTGATAGAATTATGTAATGCCTTATTTCGCGTATGCATATTTAAAATGATAAATGTTAAATAGCTATAGTTACAATTTATGAATATAACTGACCAGAAAGGAGAAAATATATATAAAGGTGCGATCAAAGAAATCAAAGTGTCGTTGAAGATCTTAGAATTAATGCGTTGTCTTTTCAAAGAGAGATAAGTAATGTTGAGAGAGAGAGAGAGAGAGTTTGAGTTTCAATCTATTTCGAAGAAAAGATCGAAAATGACAGTAAATCAGTGTATATACCAAATTAAGAACTCGCTATTTCTGATAAATTCTTTAATAGTCTCGAGATTTTCTGTAATAGAATAATGTGCACTTGAATATGGATAACTTTTCGACCCCTCTCTTTTATATATAGCTCACTTAATGGAAATTACAGCATATATACGGGCATTTGACGATATCTATTATTATGATAAAGATATGAGACAGTACTGTATTAACCTAATTTATGTTTGTCTTTACATAATCTCTCCATATATATTTGAGAAAGCAGGGGAGAATGAACAATATCAATGTATGTTTCATAGGCGTCGGAACCCGGGGGGTGGGGGGCTTAGCCCCCCCCCCCCCCATTTTTTTTTTTCAAAGATAGACCCAGTATATAGACATTGGACATTGCTGCATAGTTTAGCCCCCCCCCCCCCCCCCCCCCCCCCCCCCGAAATAGGATTTTCGTGTTTGAACAATTGACATTCCCACCTTTTTTTTTGCTCATCAGTTTTTTTTTTGAAGGTATAAAAAATTACACTTAGCTCCCCTTTTTCAATTTGCTTCTGACGCCAATGTGTTTTAATAATTATGATATCTGAAAAATGCTCATTTCTAAGGTTCCACTAATACTTTTTTTATCTGATTGCATGTTTACGAAGAGATTTTAAAATAAATGTGTTTTGAGGAAAAAATTGTGTGACAGAGAATCGAAGGACTGACGGAACGGGTTAACAACAATATATCCCACGCCCATAGCAATGGTTTTGAAAGTGAGGGGGCTTACTTTTGGAAAAAAAAAACTTAAAAGATACAAACTTAAAATTCATAGGGGGCGGAGCATTTTTTCCTTTGCAAAGGCTAACATTTGCATCAAAAAAAGTGGACGGAGTGAAGAAGTAATTTGTCCAAATCAAAATTTTTTAAACATTTTTAAACAAAAACAAAAGCCTCTTCAGAAAACGGGCCTGACACCTAAACTTTTTCTAATGACGATCGCGATTTTAGCGAATATGAAGCGAGATAACTCTTGTTTACCTATCTAAATTTTGACCCGGAATGGCGACAGAGGGGGATATACTTGTGTCCAAAGAAGAGCTCCATGATTTTGTAGTGCGATGCATCACAGCAGCTGGAGCGGATCCAAACCATGCAGCTGACTTGGCGGATCTTCTTGTCACAGCTGATTATCGAGGTCATTACAGTCATGGCATGAACAGACTCGGTAATGTGTTTTTATTTACGTTTTGATTAACTTTCACTTTCATTTTACGTCAGAGAGAGAGAGAGAGAGAGAGAGAGAGAGAGAGAGAGAGAGAGAGAGAGAGAGAGAGAGAGAGAGAGAGGAAGAGAGAGGAGATGGCTTTGAATTACACTGTGACCCCCCCCCCCCCCCCCAAAAAAAAAAGAATAAGATACAATGTTATGTTCCTAAACAAGACTGGACTAGAGGGTGACTCGTATTCACATGTACCTGGTACAAGAGGTGTGGATCACCTCCCCCATGCAATTAATCCTTTAAAAAGATAAAAATTCGCAAAATATAACAAGATTCAAACAGTTTGTACTTTTGTAAACCTTGGTTGCGTCGTGAAATAAAAGACAACACAGGTTTGAAAGTTCAGCAGGTTATATTATATTAATTCTAACCCGTCAGCAATGTATACAATCACCAAGTGTTCATTTAAACAATAAAATGCTTTCTTTGTTTGTTGTTACTGGAATGAACGGAAGCAGCTGTTGCAGAAAAAATACATAACCCGCGTAAGCGGGTTATGTAAATTTTTTCTGCAATAGCTGCGACCGTTCATTCCAGTAACAACAAACAAAGAAAGACATTTTATTGTTTATATTTATATCTGTTTAAATTATCATTTTTAGTAGGATTAAAAATATTAATTATTGTGTTAATGATGCGAACGTCTTTGTACGTTTCATTGATGGAACGGCCACTGATCAAGAAATCTGTACAGGTGATATGCTTAATGTAGTTTATGCAGGGATGAACGCAATGGGTTTTCTTAAGAAATAAAGAAGAAAATATTCAGTGGACAGGGGAGGATCCAGCCATTTTTGAAAGGGGGGGTTCCAGGGTTGTGTCCCTCTACCCCCCCCCCCCCCCCTACATACTAGTACTCTCAATCAAAGATTCACACACACGTATGGACAGATCTAAGGTTGTGGTTAATATCTGTTTTACGTCCCTTTTTTCTTCGAAAAGGCACCCCCTGTCCGAATAAAAAAACCACATATCAAAAACTACTAAAGCCTTAAAATTGAATGGATTTGCAGTATTTCCGAAGAGTACAAAGAATTTTCTTTTAGAATTTGTAAAACTTTTTGGGGGGTGGGGTGCGGGTCGGGTTTAAAACAAAGAGTTACATGTTAGTTCCTTCAGAAGAAATAGCGGTACATATATAGCCAACCACAGGCCTTTGGATGCTTAAAAAAATTGAGTGTGTAAATTTTTTTTTTCAACACCTCTATTTTTTTCTAAGCGATCTAGCCTGTGTAGCCAACACAGCCAAAGATCGCATGATATATATGATATACAAGATACATGTGTATATAAAAATAAGTAAAATATTTTCTACCATTCTCCCATAAAAAAAGGAATAGTGAAGGTAATTGGAAAAAACTAAATCTCTCTCTCTCTCTCTCTCACCACTTTACAAAAATAAAGGGGGGGGGGGTTCCAACCCCCGGAACCCCCCCACTGGATCCGCCAATGGTGGATGTAAATATATTATAATACAAAACACTAAATCATAAAATAGTAAATAGACTGATTAATACGTATCTGAACGCATTAACTCAATATTGTTATAATTTTAACACTCATGAATTTAATTTATGAAGTGATCTCCACTGAACTTTTTTAATTATGAAAGTTTAGCGATAAAATAAAACAATTATTAACACTTAGGTTTACAAATAGTATTAGACAAAGGACTTTCTAAAATTTTAGAATTTAGGCTCTCCAGAAAATAGGAAATTTATTAAGTGCTGTGCTCTACTAAAAGAATTAAACATGCAAGTTTTTTACCACTGGAAAAATATAAATGCAGAAACCTCATCCTGAAAAAATGCTCAAACTTCAAAGATAAAAACCAAACAAAAAGTCAAACCTAGTACGACTGAAAATCTAAAGTCCACGAAACTCAAATACTAGAATGTATACAACCTGCTGGCACAACAGCACGGGATAAAAGTGACCAACACCCGAAAGAAATTCAAAACCTGTCTATGGTCACTAGTCATGTGCTACTTCTAAACCAATCGCTCAACAGAGTTTTTGGCGGGAAAATAATTAATTCAACAAAATTGTAAAATAAATCAACACAGACACTTTTAGTAACTTTGTAATTTTATATATTTGTAAAACTTTTATTATCCTACCTCTATTTCACAATTATAAGTGCATGTAAATAAAAACATAATTTTAAAGTTTAATATACATGTACAAAATTCTGATATGCTACACCTTTAAGTTTAGCATGTGTTTATAGAGATTGTAAAATACACTGATGAACCAGCGATTTAAAATATTTTAAGATTTTCTAGTATCTTAATTGAATGCGATTTATGCTGTAAAAATGTGAAAAAATCTAGTTGACGTGCTATTATGGCATACATGTTATTTATAAAACACTTAGTGTTGGTGTTTAAGTTAAAACTTAAGACTAGTAGGAGAAGAGGAAAACCCACAAAAGAGATGTCAAAAGTTTCATTGTGCACGTATTCCCTCAAGTGTAGATTGTAAAAATGAAGTAAATCTAATAGTTTCATTTTCTTTTTTTCTAACCCCAAAATTAAAAAAAAAAGGTGAGTGTCCAAATGGAGACGTGTACACTTAATGGTTTTCCTTCTGCTTTGATTTTGAGAGTATTTTTAAATCAAATGCAGTTAATAAATGTCAAATTATATGCTTATGTATTACTATAATTTAATTTATATATTTTTAAGATATGTATTCAAGTGAACTAAAATCAGGAATATGCAGAGGAGGCGGGGCTTCCCCGGAAATCGTCAAACAGACAGTCGCTACTGCCCTGGTGGACGGGAATAATTTGTTGGGTAGGATATGCATTTAAATTCAATCAACAAGTGTCTCCTATCATGCTAATTGTAGCATTAGATCAGCTTGTCAACTTTTCTTACCTTTTGCTGTCTTTTGGGAATAGGTCCAGTCGTCGGAAAATTCGCTGTGGATCTGGCGATCAAAAAGGCTAAAGAGGCAGGGATTGGAATGGTCACGGTTCGAGGTATACTGGTATTACTTCTGGGCTTCATTTTACAGAAAAATTAACGACTTAAACGAAATTGAATATTTTAATGTTTTCTTTGTAACAACATTATTAATTTATATAAAGATGGCTTAGATCTTTTTGAAAAAAGAATATAGAAAGTTAAATTTTTACACGCCATAAATTTTGAAATCGCCTAAAGATTTTGGTCGTAGCGTTTTATTTAAAAATATATTTTTTCTTTAATTTTCAATTTTCAGGCTCAAACCACTTTGGGATAGCCGGATGGTATTCTTTAAGAGCTCTGGAACATGGTCTTATAGTAAGCACTATATGACAGATGAATGGACTGAATAAGCAATATGTTACTTAAGCAGTTAATTTATAAAGCTGAGCTTTTGGTAGAAGTCTGTTTCAGATTAGAATGAAAAGAGTAACTTCATTGAAGTTATACGTAATCTCAGTATTTTGTTCCAGGGAATGTCTTTTACTAATACATCGCCAGTGCTGAACCCAACAAGATCAAAAGAGGTATGCGCTTTAATTTTTGTGTCTTTTTTGTATTAATATTCCACTTTTTGGTTTAATTTCTCTTTTCTTATTCCATTTTATTGCCCCCCCCCTTCCCTTAGATGTGCCCCAACGTTCTCCACTTCTTTTCCGGATGTTATACCGACTGTACTAAAAATAGTATGCCATTATGGTTTAATACCAAAATACATATCAAGTGAATAAAAGTGTTAAAACAAATCAGATTCCTACTCAGAATTTCCCACATCTAATTAAAATTATAACTTTGATCCGCTCCGAGTAGATCGCTACACAAATGTACCGATCTAGTTGGTGCGGATCAAAGATCTAATTTTTTTAATACTAGTAATAGAAATGAATTTCCAGTCAACAATAAAACAAGTTTTAGTTTTGTAGCAAGTTCTGGGTACAAATCCTATTAGTATGGCAGCCCCGGCAAAAGATGGCGACAGCTTCGTGTTGGATATGGCCACCTCAAGTGTAGCGCTTGGAAAGGTAATGCAGTTTTATTCCAAAACATGTTATATGATTAAATAATCTGAATAGAACAATTAAGTTATTCATGGTAAGAATACTGTATCATATAACGCAGGTACGTAATAATACGGAGGGGATGGACCCCATCCATACATTCTTCAAAAGTTGAAACCTTCCCATGCTCCAGAGAATATGATTTTGATTTATCCCCCCCCCTCCAAGTTCGAAACTATGTTTCAAGTGCTGCATAGCATTTCCGACATTTTTTATTTCATTTCCAACAATTTTTATTTTCATTTCCCGAATTTTTACAAGGTACCTCTCTGGCAATTTAATGTTAACCAAATGGAATTTTAAAAGAATTTCTTTCAAACCACATTTTCAAAATATTAATAAAAACACATGAAAATTATATAAAAGTATATAATGTCAATGACTCCAACAAACTTATGTCCGAGACATTTGATATACCGGGGGTACTCTAATTTATTCTTTAATTTTTTCATAAGTCAGAATTCTCCAGTCCTGCTTTCATCACCAAATTGCACAACCTGAAAAATGTCCGAGATGACATTAAAATGTCGGAAATAAAAACTAAAAAGTCGGAAATGAAAAGTTTGAAATAAAAAAAAAATCCTGAAATGAAACAATGTGAAATTCAGCCATGCCAGTATCGAATATATGAGTCACTATATTTATTTTCAAACCATACACATTATTATTTTATTACTGATATGATTTAGATCGAGATTCAAGACAGAAAGAACCTTCCTCTACCACCAGGCTGGGCGGTAGATGCTGACGGAAATGTAAGTAATTCCCTAAAATTTCTTTTATGTATGGGACTTTTCCTTAATATGCTGTGTATAGTAAGTCGTTTGCATGTATTTTTCAAACAGGAAACATACGATCCAAAGAAAATCAAAGGACTGTTACCTCTGGGAGGAAAGGAAGAAAGCAGTAAGTATACTGACTTCGAGAATTCTTATACCGTTCGATCTAAATTTCTTCCTTTTAGTAATAGTTATAATATTTCATCACCATAACTATGAATAAATCATTTTTTTGTGTGAAAAAGACTGTTGCGCGTTTTGCACAAACAGCTCCAATTAAATTGAAAATTGTAGTGCTATGATTATTGATACACATTACTCCTGCATTGAAGAAAAGCCCGGGTTGTTTGATGCTTAGACATCCTTTTTAACGAATAGTTTAAATGTGAACGTTGTTGAATAACTATTTCCGCCGTGACAGGTGGCTATAAGGGATATGGGTTGTCTATGATGGTAGAAGTCCTGACAGGAATACTTAGTGGAGGGGCCTTTGGTCCACACATACGTCAGTGGAAGGGAGCAACCAGAGTCGCCAATCTGGTAGGCTAAATTTTTGAATATACGTATTATAATAATTATGTGTTTCTCTGCTATGATCATGTGGTGTTACTTTCTATTTTTCTTTATCTGTTTTTCTTATCTGAAATACTGTATATATCTTAGCCAGCAATAACGTACTTTGAATCGGGATCCATGTCGAACACTGTCTTGAGTTTTAGCACAGAAATATGTCTGGTTTTACAGATGCTATTTTACGAGGGGATGCTTCACTTTGCGATGCTCTTGTTAGATTTTATTGTGCATTCACTGCATTGCAATATAATGAAAAAAAATTAACTCAGAGTTACCTCACTTTATAACATTTTGTTGTTAGTCTTAGAGCTACAGAACTGTATTGTAGCTGTACAACACATTTATTTTTGGAGGGAATATTATCAATACTTACATTATAATTGCATTTGATTAGCAGAAGTTAACATTGTTATAGTTACATACAAAGATCATAATTGTAGGGACAGTGTTTTATTGTTCTGGATCCTAAAGCGTTTACAGATGACTTTGAGGACCGAATGAGTGAACTAAATAATATCTGCAGGCAGTTAGAATCGGTAAGACCCGCTAAAAGTGATCGTGTATAACTGTCAATTAAATACATTGTTTCGTCTGTATTGTCATAATAATTATAAGCTGTTAGCAAAACATTGAATACATCAAGCATTGTTTTGTTTGCATTGACGTATTATTGTTATCTTTTGGTAAAAAGAAATATCTTAATAAGTTTTGTACATTTTCAGCTTAATATATACCTGTACTGAAAAAACACACATATTCTGGGTTTTCCATAGCAAAACATGGACACCGCCATTATATTCATATGGGAGGCGGGGGTATTATTTATTGAGCTCATAGTACCTCTAATTTTGTAAGTATGTTGGATGAGTTGTCTGCTTACAGGTGGACGGTCCCGACAAACCTGTGTTAGTCCCTGGAGACCCTGAGAAGGAACACATGAAACTGTGTGACAAACTAGGGGGAATTCCCTACCATCCTAACCAGATCACATTCATGGTAAGGGAGCTGCTTTTGCTAATTATTTGTAATATGTTGGCGTTATTTTGATGTATACAGTTGATATTTTTCTTTTTCTATACTTGAATATTACGATTGAATCATTGACATGCATTATCATTGGTTGCATTTGAAACCTTGAGGGGTGGGGGGGGCATGTGCTTAAATATATTAATTTTTCTCATATTGAACTCTTTCGTATATATGCATTTCATGTTTTTTTTTCTTCTGTTTTTAAAGAATGACATGGCAAAGATGTTCAATGTTACACCTGTGAAGACATCTTGAGATGAGAAAATTTCTTTTACCTCACCTGCTTTAAATTTTACTCAGTATTGTTAAGTTATTTTCATAGTTATTAAAAGAAATGTAAATACTGCATTATGAATGCATGTGTATTTTGCTTTTTGTTTTAAAAATGTTGTTTTTTTTTAAATATTTATTTCCGATAGGCAGGGAATGCTCACTCCTCCATTGCACCTGATCCCAACTCTGTTTTTGAGGTCCGTGTTGCTCTGCTCCTATTTTGTATTGCTCCTGATATGCATTGTTACTTGACTTGTTAATGAGCCTTGAATACTACTTGTAATCCCCATTTATTTCAATAGAGGTTCCATATAATAACAATCCAATTCAATTAATTTCTTTGCAGAGATCATATTACATCATGTTGTGATGAAAGTAGCTATATTCTGTGAAGACGAAAATATAATATTGAAAACGAATTTTGTAGAGCAATGAGGAATATCATTACACATACCGGAAGATTATAAATTATAAATTTTGAATAAGATTGCGAACAATTATCAACGAAAAATCAACAACCATTAATAATCTGTACAGAGAGTATGATACGCAAGATTCCGTGGATTCTAGAGGTGTGAAGAGGTGCCTAGGAGAAGAAAGCATCCCCTGTTTACCCACAGACTCCACACAAGCCCTATGTAATGATTAGGTAGACCGAACATTCTATGCTCATATTAAGTAAAAAAATAAATGCCCAACAATCGGCAGGAAACACGCCATTTAAAATACGAACCACTTATTAGTCTAAAAGTATGCCTTGAATATCCAATAAGTTGGAGAGTGTTAACATGATATCCAGGTCATTTTATATGTTTTAATGACCAAACTGTCTTTTTTTAGAATTCAAAACTATAACTGTAATTAAAAGGAATTCTTTAAAATCACGTTTTAGTGTTTTAAACGTTTAACATTTGAGAAAACCAAAAAGTTTCAACCTATCCTATCTAAACCGATTTCCTAAACCTTCAGAAAAATCATTACAAACAACGATAAATTGCCTGGTCCAGCAAATGTTCTTCTAATCAAGTCCCTATCTTATACATTATGATTAACTGCTTTCAAGGAGAATTTTTAGACATACTGCACTACAGCTAAATCTAGAAATGGTTTAAAAGGTTTAAAATAATAAACCCTTTTAAACCTTTTAAACCATTTCTTATAAATGCAGCTAGTTTATTCAGGTAACACAGGTAAACTCTACCTGTGTCCCTTAGAGGGGCCCCTTAATTGAGTGTGATAATTATGCTGTTTATATAAGATTTAGACGTTCAGGGAACACACCGTTTAAAAGATGTACAAGGTACTTAAAAATTCGTTTCAAAACGTATGACTTTGAAAAAAAGAAAAAAAAGAGGCCTATGGCCACATCGCTCACCTGATAGCTTTGACCATGCTGTTCTTTACCCGATTTCTGACTTGTAGTACCTATTTCGGCCCAACCCTACCCCACGGGTCATAATTTGGACAATTTAAAATCTGCAGTACCCCAGGATGCTAAATATTTCTATGTAAAATTTTATTCCCTATTGTGGCCCCGCCCAACCCCAGGGGTCATGATTTGAACAGTTTAGAATTTACAACACCCCAGGATGCTTCCACATAAGTTTCAGCTTTTTGGCCCAGTGGTTCTTGAGAAAAAGATTTTTGAAGTTTCTTTCATATATATTTCTATGTAAAACTTTGATTTCGTATTGTAGCCCCGGCCAACCCCCAGGTTCATAATTTGAACAATATAGAATCTACACTTCCCCAGAATGCTTCCATGTAAGTTTCAGTTTTTTTTCCCAGTAGTTTCCGAGAAGAAGATTTTAAAACTTTTTCCCTTTAAATTTCTATGTAAAACTTGGATTCCCTATCATGGCCCCGCCCAACCCCTGGGGGTCATGATTTGAAGAATTTAGAATCTACACAACCCTAGGATGGTTCCACATAAGTTTCAGCTTTTCTGGCCCATTACTTCTTGAGAAGATTGTGAAATGACCCAAACTCTATTTTTTTCTTTCCTTAAATATCTCCCCTTGTGAGGGGATTAGGGCCTTCATTTTTACAATTTAAACTCCCTTTCACCTAAGGATGCTTTGTATTAAATTTGGTTAAAATTGGCCCAGTGGTTCTTGAGAAAAATTGCCCCAGTGGTTCTTGAGGAGAAGTCGAAAATGTGAAAAGTTTACAGACGGACGGACAAAATGTGATCAGAAAAAGCAAAAAGCTCACTTGAGCCTTTTTATGGCATGTAAAACGTTGCAATTTCTATCTTTCTATCTTTTCCGTTTGCATTGTAAAGTTTGTATTTGTATTCTATATCATTGTCCCCCGCTTTTGAAAGAGCGCAATAGATTCAACTGCAGCGCCGTGACAACGCGGCGAGACATCCACTGGACGCGGTGGGGTTGTTTAGGGCTCCTAGAACGCCAGAGGACGGCGTGCATTTTGGGCATGCACTAAGAACGCGCCGTGTGCTTGTCGTAACAGTGCGGTGAGATCTCCAACAACGCAGTGGGAGCTCCGTAGGCATGCCTTGAAGACGCTCATGATCGCAGCACAAACACAGGGATAGTAGACTGCGTTTCTACGGAAACCTCGAGGAATCCGTGAAGATTTCACTGTGCTTCTAATAAGAACTTTTTAGTGTGGTTATTTTTGTACATCTATAATAATATCAAATAAAATGACATTATTTAATACACATCCGAATTTTTTAAATAAGAAAAAGAAGGGTTTTGATTTTAATAAAAATCTCAATAATTTAGAACTTGATGTTAGTTACTCAAAGAAATCATTTTTGATTAAAGAATATTTCTTAGCACAAGTAGAAGTCTTCATCATAAAACTTGAATGAAACAATTTGTCGCACTCTATCTGCGTATATAACCATGGGTGGAAAACACATTATGAACGTATTGTGAGGGCCGTGCTTGAATTCGAGGTGACAACTTTAAGCCTCAGCACGCCGTAAAACCATCACGGAAGCGCAGTCCTCTGGAGATCGTATATCTCCGTGAGACCGCATCTAACAAGCGCGTCGGTCGCCGTAGGGACGCCTTGACAACTTCACATTGTGAAAATTTTACAGAAAATTTTGCAATTTTTCTGCGATTCCACGACAATTTCAAATATTTAACAACATTGAAATAACTCAGCGGGTACGCCATATAGCGTGACAGGGCCCTAAATGCGCGTTTTTAAACACCAAAGGAGAGGTTTCCACAAGGCTGTTTTTTGGCCCATGTTTTTTGCGAAAAAATGAAAATAGATTGCCAACAATTTTAAACTTACTTCCATTATTTTCAACATGTCTAATTTTGTGCTGTGTATTTATTTTGCGAGAAAATAGTTGGGATGATATTGGAATAAACGATCAAAGTATGGTACCCTCAACCGCTTTAACAATGAGTATATGGGAAAATGTTGGAGGATTATGATGTTTAACCTTCTAGTACACAACGTGTTGCATTCTGAACCAAAACCATAATTTGATAATTAATTACTTATATGTACAGAAACATTATACTGAAATATGATTGTGGTTCGCAATGCAACACACACTTAAATACTACTGACTTTGCAAATTTTGCAATCTGTTGAGTTGTGGTTATTTTTCATTTAAACACTTAAAGTGAATCATAAACATTTATAACATATTGCCCAGTCAATCAAACAGATTACTAGTAATTCTACCCTAGCTCTGAAGGAGAGGGGTATTCTTTTTTACCCTTGTGTGTCTGTCTAGCTGTCTGTTTGTCTGTCTGTAACAAATTTTCTTAGCATATTTTCGGCAACTACTCATAGTAGATGATTTGGGCTATAAACACACGTTTTGCATGTCAAAAGGTGACATTTATTTTTGTATGAATATAACGTCAACTTTCTGTTTATCTGTGTGTCTGTATGTACCAAATTTCCATCAGGGTTTTCTCAGCGAATACTCATTGCAGATTTTTGAAATTTTAGTACACTCTTTGTTTAGGCATGCCATGTTATTATTGTGAGATTGATTCATGAGAGTCAATCAGAGTGGGGGTTTTACTATTTAGTACTGGTTTGTCCCGTTATACTTGTATTAAAATCATAGGATGATATCAAACATGAAAGAAAAATAATTGATTATATTATAACATGCCTGTGTGTCTGTTTGTGAGGAAAACCAAAGACTTTAAAACTAGAGACGGTAGTCTCAATACATAAAGACCAAGATCAGACTTATTGTTTCACAGTAATCAATATATTAATTATTCAATGTCAATCAAGGTCAAAGTTTCTTGATTTGGGTATGTTACCGTTTCACAGATTTAACGTACGTTTTTTCTGTTTACAAAGGCCAAATGCCGTTAGTATCCAGCTTCTTTCAACTTAATGTGAATTTGCATTTTACAAGATGTTGATGATGTAGTTTGTGCCTTGATCTGTTCTAAATCTATTGCCCAAATAACCAGTGGTCTTATCATTATACCCGCTAAAACAGTTTGGTGTTATGTATAGGAATCATCTCGTCCATCTGTCTGTGCAAACGTGTCCTGTTCATATCTTTTTTACGAAGGAACATAAGAATTAATACTTCACACCTTGATCCAAGGTCATTTGTGCAATTTCAAAGGGGCACATGTACATGCGATTACAAAAACGTTTTGAAAAAAATGTAAGATACGTTTCACACAAAAATGGGTACAGACATGGAATCAAAGGATATATCTTTAGAATTCAAATGAATGTATATAAAATGAATTTTGATAAAAGACACATCTCAGATGTTGCATCCAGTATCTATAAAAAAAATAAAATAAGTACATGTAAATTATGTCTAATGCCTGTGTACAGTATACACTTACAGAATCAGTTCTTTTTTATCGCCAAAAAGTATTTTTTGTATTGCAAAACAATTTATTGATAAGAGATTTTTACACTTCCTATGTGTCAATCTAAACGAAATACTAATAAATCGGTGTACTTATTTATAATGCGTAGAGGTCTTCTTTCTACTTTATACTTGTAAGAATATGTATGGGTCGCAAGCACAGTTATATTTTAAATGATTTGTCTCAATATATGATATATCTTAATATTGAAAAGTTTTGGTTTTTTTCTTTTTTTTTTATAACTGATTGTTTTTCATACCTTTTTTATGTTATGATAGGTAGCAAAGATGTCTAATAAGAAAGCATACACAATTTCCATTGAATTTTTATGGCTACAATTACAGAAGTTCTTTTTCCAAAAAATATTAAATTAGTTAACTTTTTGTGTTACTTCAGCCCTTTTCCATGTTCCCTGATAATATATGGTTTATCTTTCTTTGGTTTTTCACAATGAATAGTCTTCTACAAGTAATAAATCTTCACAACCCTCTTAGACGCTTTTGGATTGGTTTTGGAAATAAATTATAAAATATGACAGAGGAAACATTACTAGACATAACTAAAGGAATTAATTTGATATTCAGCATGGGCCAAAAAATAGCCTTATGGAAACCCTACCTTTTATGTTAACACCCCCCCCCCCAAATCTACTTGATTTAAGATCAATAATTTACCGTCTATCAATCATTTAAAATAAAAGCTTCTGATTTGATTCACAGGCTAGATACCCGTGCTACCTGATAATCTGAGTTTGTGTGTTTTGAAGCCAATTGCCTGGTCACGCGTCAAACAATTTCAAGTACCCGTCTTGTATATAACACGCGGTGTTGCAACCACTATTGGGTGTCTTCTACCTATTCCCACTTTTTAAAAATCTCAATTCCACCTATTCCCACTTGCAAATAACAATAGACATAATGTACATTTTAAGACAGAAAATAATAAATACATATATGAGAAAATATGACTTATTTCTGATTTTTGAAATAACAAGAGGCCCACGGGCCTTATAGGTCACCTAAGTAACATGTAACAACTTTCCAACAACTGAATTTGGTTTGACTATTTTAAACCCTAAGCCTAGCTTGAAATGAACAATTTTGAAAGAGGCACCATTGTTTATCATTACTATACACTTAGCATGCTTATTTTGGTTACTAATTATTACCCAAAGGCAGATCAGAGTAATAGAGAGAAAATGCATTTCCCACTTTATAACCACCAGTTGTGCACACCAACTCAGATGAACCACTGACCCTGGGGCCACATATTTCAAAATTTTCGAAAATTTATAAATTTAATTTCATCAGAAATGGGTGATTAATATCAAAGAGCAAATTTCAAATTATTTCTTTATTTTCAGGCTATGTAACCCCCCCCCCCCTGTCTGCAGTACCCATAACGCTAGGGCTTATTCCCACTTAGCCACAATTCTGAATTTCTTATTCCCTGAAATTAAGCATTTTGGAAGAGGCACATTTCTTCGTCATAAATATATACTTAGATCATTGGCACTATATCAAGGAGCAAAGGAAAAAAATTCCAGAGAATTCATGCGTTTTCACAATATAATAATTTTAGAGCCCCACCAGAACACCAGAACCCCTGACCCAAGGGTAAAAAAATTGACAAATTGGGAAGAAGCATCCTTCCTCTTCATAACTATGTACATAGTTTATTGGTTTTATTCCCAGGAGCATAGGAGAAGAATTTTAAAGAATTTATGCATTTTCACTTTATAATCAACAGAGCCCCGCCCTAACACCAGAACCCCTGACCCTGGGGCCATGAAATTCACAATTTTGGAAGAAGCAGACTTATTCAATTTTACCATGTACTTGGTTAGTAGTACATACCCAGCTGAAGAGGATATTTTAAAGAATTAATGTATTTTCACTACATAAACAATTAAAGAGCCCCGCCCTTACAACAGAACCCCTCACCCATGGGCTATGAAATTCACAATTTTAGAAAAGACATTCTCGGTCATACCTATGTACTTTGTTTCTTTGAGTAATACATGTACCCAGGACCAGAGAAGAAGATTTTCAAAGAATTAATACATTTTCACTATATAACCAATAGAGCCCAGCCCTAACACCAGAACCCCTGACCCAGGGGCCATGAAATTCACAAACTGGGAAGAAGCATCTTTCCTTATCATAACTATGTACATAGTTCTTTGGTTATATATCTAAGCGCAGGGGAGAAGATTTTTAAAGAATTTATGCATTTTCACTATATAATCAATAGAGCACCGCCCTTAAACCAGAACCCCTGACCCTGGGGCCAGGAAATTCTCAATTTTTGAAAAGGCAATTCTATTCAACATAAATGTGTACTTGGATAGCTTATTTAATGCCCAGGAGCAGAGAAGAAGATCTCCAAAGTAGTAATGCATTTTCACTTTACAGTCTATTTAGCCCCGCCCTAGCACTAGCACCCCTGACCCTGGGGCCATGAATTTCACAATTTTGGTAGAGGACTCAGTGCTGATTACAATCATGCCAACAGTTTGATTGCTTGATGTCTAGGAGTAAAGAAGAAGATTTTTAAAGCTTGCACTAATTTTAAAGGTTTTGACCCCACCCCTCAGGCCCCAGGGGGCCAGAGACCATGAAGTTCACAATTTTTGTTCCCCTTCACCCATAGATGCTGTTTGCCATATTTGGTTGAAATGGGTTGAGCGGTTTCAGAGAAGAAACTGAAAATGTTCAAATGTAAACACATGGCGCACGACGGAAGACGCACGACGACGGACAACAACGGATATCAGAAAGTCACCTGAGTTTACTCAAGTGACCTAATAAAAAGGTCTTACAAGAAAAAGCAACTTTATATCTTAATTTAAGAACATAAAATAGTTTTATTGAAAAAAGCATTCCAATACGTGGATTTTAAAATGAATATATTAACGGAGAAAAAATATACAAAATGTAATTTAATTCTATTAAAAAATCCATTTTTTCCTTCAAATATTAGTAAAAAGTCTCCTTTATAGTTTAATAAAGCAAATATACCTTTCCTCTATTCCAATAGGTGTTCATTAATCATTGTCTGTACAGTAATTATATGTTTTCATATATAATTATTTGTTTATACAAAAATTCCTCCTATTCCCACATGAAATCTTACCTTTTTATGCCCCCGTAAACGAAGTTTCGGGGGTATATAATTTTTGTCGTGTCCGTCTATCTGTCTCTCTGTTTGTCTTTTTGTCCGCAAAAACTTTATCCTTGCCCATAACTTTTGATTTGGTGGAGTTATGACTTTCATATTTCATATGTGTATTCCTTGTGGCAAGACCTTTCTTTTGGTACCACCAAATATGACCTTTTGACCTTGATCTTGGAGTTTGACCCACTTTTACATGAAAATTTTAAAATTTTACTTTGGCCATATCTTTTGAACAGTAGAAACCAGGACATTTATACTTCACACATATAATGTTTGTTAAAACACCTTTCACTAGATACCATTAACTTTGACCCTTTGACCTTGACCTTGTAGATTTCCGTACTTGTGAAAAAACTTTAACCTTGGCTATAACTTTTGAACGATCAGGGATAGGGCTTTTATACTTCATATATGTAGTACTTGTGAGAAGACCCTTCATTGGATACCAAGACCTTTGACCCTTTGATTTTGACCTTTGATCTTGACCTACTTTATAAAAGCAAACCTTGCCCATAACTTTTTAAGGGCTAAGGCTAGTGCTTTCATACTTTACATATTTGATCCTTATGACAAGACCTTTCATTTGATAACAATAACTTTGACCTTGACCTTGGAGTTTGACCTACTTTTTAAGAAATTGAACGCTGACCATAACTTCTGAACGGTTAGGGCTAGGGCTTTCATGCTCTAAATAGGTATTTTATGAGGCAAGACCTTTCATTTGATACTAATTACATTGACCTTTTGACCTTGACCTTAAAGATTTTTGTACTTATTAAAAAACTTTAACATTAGCTTACTTTTAAATTTCACAATTGTTTTCCAGTGAGAATACCCTACTTTTGGTACCAATTAATTAAATTTGCATTTAAGAAAAGCTTAATCTTTGCTATGTTGCCATACGGGGGCATCAGTGTTTTACAAACACATCTTCTTCTACCTGATTTTCAAAAAGTGGGAATAGGTAGAATGAACCCACTATTGAAACAACGACCAATATTGAAATAAATATTTCAATTGTGGTTGAGTGCATTTCAAAACCAAACATAGGTGGCAACCACTATTGAAATAATGTTCACTTTTGAAATAAAGTTTTCAATAGTGATTGAAATATAGTTTTCAAAGTAATTGAAATATAGTTTTTAATAGTGATTGAAATGTAGATATCAAAAGTGATTTAAATGATTATTTTGATAGTTGTTGATGATTAACCCAATACTTAAACCACATTGCAAGACTTATTGAAATAACTTTACTACTAAAGAGAAACTGTGACGCACAAAGAGGAAAATTGACAAACGTAGAATTTTTGCATGACCCGAGTAAATTTTGTTCAATTCCTAAAAGTATTAGGATTGAGAAAATTACAGGTTTCTGAATCTAAAAAATCTATATTTATGGGGACAAATAGAAGACTAGAAAAATAATTTCAGTATGCCCGATAATGAAAATATTACTTTAGCTTTTTTCTCCCTATTGTACGTGTGCGCAGAAAAGAATAAGTATTTCAATAGTGGTTGCCGCCTATGTTTTTTATTGAAATGCACTGTCAACCACTATTGTATTAATAATTTCAATGGTGGTCGTATTTCAATAGTGGTTGCAACAGCGCGGGTTAAAAAAAAAGCTTTTTAGTAATTTCATTTCTAAAACAATTGAGAGTAGAAAATAAAAAAACATGACTTTTTAAAATATTTGTTTTCAATCTCAACGACCGTATGATAATTTTAAACGATTTGTCGTCCAGGACATCTGCCGTAGAATTTAGACCATCCATGCACAGTACAAAAACTTTATTTGTCGATTAGAATTATACCAAATTGAATATAATAAATAAGAAAAGATATTTAGCAGAAACGGCATGGATAAAAAATCCTTCATCCCATGTTTTAACTCTGTATATATGAATATAATGTACACCGAGTTGTAAAGAAATGTTAGAAACATGAGTTTTGAGAACTTTAGTTCTAATTTCCTAACGTCTGTATAAATATATTCGAACTGAAAAATTGATGATAGTGAATAAAGATCAATTTTTAATTAAAAGAAATCTTGCAAACAATAAAAAAAAAAAAAAATCAAACACACGAACACTCGAAAATGGTGAATATTTTCAACATTATTAATTGTTGGTCAGACCGTTAATAATATTCCTATCGTGGTAAATTGTACACACATGGTAAAGGTTCAATCGACGGATAGGTCTCTAAATAGCAGAAAGCGCTAACAGTAAAAATGATTTTCGAGATTTGTGATTTCTGACTTTTTTTCATTGGATATATTTTACTGTACCAAAACACTGGATTTTTCTTAAATTATATATATATATATATATATATATATATATATATATATATATATATATATATATATATATATATATATATATATACTTAAATAAATAAAAACAGAATGCTGTAGTCCAAATTAAATAAAATCTTTATTGTTAGCGCTTTCAGCCATGTTGGCTCTTCAGACAGTTATAAAAAATTCAAAAAGTTGTCAAGAACGTTGCTAATGACGTCGTGATAACTTTAGGCATTATGACGTCACAATGTAGTTTGTGGTAGCGGCTGCATGAACTTTTTCAACGCAGTCAAAGAATGTATAATTAAAGCATAGAAATAAAATAAGTTTTATGAATTATACATAATGTCATTTGCAATTCAGTTTTGGTTTAAAGAGTCTTATAAAGTAGTCCTCTTTGGTAACACGGGCGATTTCATCCGATGTCCACATTTTGTAGAATGAAAAAATCTTAAATTTCCCTTTTCCACACTCGGCGAAATGTTCTGAACAAGGGGTGCATCTGACAGTTTCGTCCCGTATATGTTGTTTGTGTACCCTCACTCGTGCGTTAAGTTGATTTGTCTGCCCTATATAATATTCGCCACAGGTTGGGCATGTTGCACAGTAAATCAAATTTGAAGATTTACAATTCATATTGGTATTCGGTTTTAAAACTTTCCCGTTTTTAAGTGTAATTTGTTCGCCCTCCTGAATGAAATCACGCGTCCCACATCGGGGGTCACTACACTTTTTGACGACACTCTGGTTGCTAGAGGAAAATTTTGCTTTGGTTAATATCCTCTTCAGGTTTGGTGCTTGTCTTCTGCTGTTAAAAATTGACGACTTGTCCAGAAGATTTTTCATGTAATCAGATTGTTCTAATATTGGAAAAAATCGCTTTGCTGAATTGAGAATATTGTGGTTACGGGGGTTGTGAGTTATCACAAATGGAATATTCTCTTCGTCGTTTTCCTCTGGATGGCGAATATTTCGTAATTGGGTTATAGGTATGTGGGACGTGTGATTTCATTCAGGAGGGCGAACAAATTACACTTAAAAACGGGAAAGTTTTAAAACCGAATACCAATATGAATTGTAAATCTTCAAATTTGATTTACTGTGCAACATGCCCAACCTGTGGCGAATATTATATAGGGCAGACAAATCAACTTAACGCACGAGTGAGGGTACACAAACAACATATACGGGACGAAACTGTCAGATGCACCCCTTGTTCAGAACATTTCGCCGAGTGTGGAAAAGGGAAATTTAAGATTTTCCCATTCTACAAAATGTGGAAATCGGATGAAATCGCCCGTGTTACCAAAGAGGACTACTTTATAAGACTTTTTAAACCAAAACTGAATTGCAAATGACATTATGTATAATTCACAAAACTTATTTTATTTCTATGCTTTAATTATACATTCTTTGACTGCGTTGAAAAAGTTCATGCAGCCGCTACTACAAACTACATTGTGACGTCATAATGCCTAAAGTTATCACGACGTCATTAGCAACGTTCTTGACAACGTTTTGAATTTTTTATAACTGTCTGAAGAGCCAACATGGGTGAAAGCGCTAACAATAAAGATTTTATTTAATTTGGACTGCAGCATTCTGTTTTTATTTATTTAAGTATTTTTTACTGTACCAAGGATTTAACTTATCAATATATATATATATATATATATATATATATATATATATATATATATATATATATATATATATATATATATATATATATATATATATATAATTTCAAAACAAAATGAAGAATCGGTACAGTTTTTGGTATATTTAAAAGTAAAAATCCAAAAATATCACAAAACATTTACTGCAAGCGCTTTCGCCATGTTCGGCTCTTCAGGCAGTTATACAAATGTCAGGTAGGTTACCTGGTAACGTCAAAAGCATAAAGTTCATTGTGACGTCATAATAGATGTAGGTAGCGTTAAGTTGGCGTAATTGTTAATGTACAAATCTTGCACTAACTTTCACACATTATACAAATGAAATTTCAAAATATAAAATATACAGTATCATTTGCGATTAAGTTTGGGTTTAAAGAGGTTGATAAAATAGTCTTCTTTTGCCAAACGTAAATTTTCGTTTTCATTTGGAAGTTTATAAAAAGGGAAAATCTTAAATATTCCTTTGCCACATTTTGCGAAATGTTCACAACACGGTGTATTACGCACACTAGGGTCTTTAATTTGTTGCTTGTGCACACGAACCCTGGCATTTAATTTTCCCGTTTGTCCAATATAATATTCTTTACACGTCGGACAGATGGCACAGTAGATGACGTTTTCCGATTTACAGTTCATAGATGAGTTGGTTCGAATTTCCATTCCTGATTTAAGTTGGATTTTATTCCCCTCTTCTAAATATGTACATGTTCCGCATCTCGGATCTCCGCATTTTTTAATGGTTGGAATTTCCTCCTGTGTTGTAAAACGGGCCTTGGTCAACAGTTTTTTAAGACTTGGTGCTTGTCGTCGACTGTTTATGATATCATTTGGCTGAACTAAACTTTTCATGTTTTCCGATTGTTCTAAAATGGGATAAAATCTTTTAGCGTCCATAAGGATGTTTCTGTTCCTTGGATTATGGGTAACTACAAAGGCTATTTTCCCGTCATCATCGGTGTCGTCTATATGGCGTGGATTTCTTAGGTCCTCTATTGGAATTTCGGATGCCTTTTCTATTCCAGTGTTTATTAGATCTAATGGATAATTTTGTCGTCTTAAATATAGTTTTAATTCTTCCAAACGTCTACATCGTAGGGTTTCATCTGTAATAATTGTACAAATTCTCCGTGCTAAATTAAACGGAATATTACGTTTTGTGTGGGATGGGTGGCACGATCTAAAATCCAAATATTGGTGCGTGTCCGTGGGTTTACAGTACAAGTCTGTAGTTATACACGATCCATTCTTTATAATAAGAAGATCTAAAAATGGAAGTTCCGTACGACTTCTTTCTATCGTAAATTGTATGGAATCATGGAGGTTATTAAGAAGTGAATGGAATTTAGTTAAGTCTTCTTCACTCCTGGTCCAAAATATGAAGCAGTCGTCTAGGTAACGTTTCCAATTATTTTTTATGTAGTTAGCAAAGTCGACATCAAACAGTTCAGGTATTTTTCCATATAGTTGATCTTCTAAATATCCCATCACTAAAGTTGTGTATGAGGGAGCAACTTTTGTTCCCATGGCGGTTCCTTTTATTTGTAGGTAGAACTCATTGTTAAAATGGAAATGGTTATTTTCCAACACTATCTTCAGTCCTTCTAAAATGAATTCCTTTGGGAATCGTTCATTTATAATATCCGGATGTTTGTCTATCCAGTAACTAACTGCTTCCAGTCCCAAAGTATGTGGGATATTTGTGTACAAACTTGTAACATCAAAACTGACGAGAATAGTGTTTGGGTCTACATTTTGGGGAATATAATTCAGAAAATCCATATCATCTCTTACGAAGCTGGGTAATAATTTGCATAGTGGTTTCAATAAAATGTCCAATAAATTACTCAGTCGTTGGGTGCTTGATGCAGGTCCAGCGATGATCGGACGTATTTTAAGGTCAGCAGGTTGGGATATTTTTATATATGCGTCATCACAATTTTTTACAGCTTCCTGGATCTCCTTAGATTTGTGGACTTTTGGTAATCCGTAGAAATTACTGGATTTCAATTCAAAGTTAGTTAAGAAATCAATTTCATTTTTTGTTAAATTGTCGGCATATTTTTTAGTTAATTTCTCAACCTTGAGCATTGTGTGACGATCTTCGTTGGCTGTTAATTTTCTATAAAACCGACAGTTCTGAAGTTCGTTCAGTACCATTTCCTTATAATGGGGTTTGTCCATAATAATAACAGCGCCTCCTTTATCAGCTTCTTTTATGATTATGGATGAATCATTCCGTAGATCCTGTATTGCATTTTGTTGGGACTTAGATATATTACTTTTTGTCCTCGTTTTTATAAACTTCCAAATGAAAACGAAAATTTACGTTTCGCAAAAGAAGACTATTTTATCAACCTCTTTAAACCCAAACTTAATCGCAAATGATACTGTATATTTTATATTTTGAAATTTCATTTGTATAATGTGTGAAAGTTAGTGCAAGATTTGTACATTAACAATTACGCCAACTTAACGCTACGTACATCTATTATGACGTCACAATGAACTTTATGCTTTTGACGTTACCAGGTAACCTACCTGACATTTGTATAACTGCCTGAAGAGCCGAACATGGCGAAAGCGCTTGCAGTAAATGTTTTGTGATATTTTTGGATTTTTACTTTTATATATTTATATATATATATATATATATATATATATATATATATATATATATATATATATATATATATATATATATATATATATATATATATATATATATTAAAAAAAGGTAAAAAGAATAATTTTTTATATTCACACTTAATAAAAAAAAGATATAGTTACTTTGAAGTTTTAATCTGTTTTCTTTAATTTTACTCTTTTTTTTTTAATTATAAAAACGTAATTTCATTATATTTTTTTCTTGAATAGATATCCATGAAAGTGTTTATATTGAATAAATTTTACATTGAAATATTTCAATTATTTCAAGTAGTTTCACTCAAAATTAGACACGGAATGTTGACCCTGGTTTCCAAATACAGACTTTTTGTGTACTGCTTCGTGTATATAGATTGTTGACATCTTGGGTATTGGATGGGGCTCTCCGTTAAATCTTAGACCAGTCCCCCGCCTCAGGTAACCGTGCGGTAAAAACATTGGGTCTTTAAACCGGTCTTTGTTATTGGTATTTTGAGTTTGCCGCATTGCAACGTTGTGCGGAAAAAATTGATGCACTAAATTCAATAAACATATGCCATGTTGAATTAAGGATCTAACCAACCTTTTTCTTGTTGTTGACAAATGGAACAGTTCTATAGAACCCTCTTCCTTTAAAATGGGTAAGTTTTTCACACTGAATCGAAGCAAAGCTTGTGGAATAATACTCGATTTATTGAATAATTTTGTATTCATTTTACAGGTAAAATTAATGCTTGAAAAAAAATGGCGACATTTAAATGCGTCATTTATAATTCAGTCTAAATGTCATGATGTATTTAAAATGCTTATTTTAAATTATTTAAGGAGATAAACTGCACCATGCAAGTAACAAGTACTTGAAATGTTGAACAAAAGTTTAAGAAAGTGTCCATATGAAGACTGGGAGAAATCAGCAATATCGGCTTGTAGTCCTTCGGAGAATTTCCATTGTTTACAAGACGAATACGACCATATTGGATGGATATGCACAGAACCAATATGGGTTGAAAAAGGTTAATGAATTATATTGATTTATCATTTGCTAGTTTGAGACGACAAAGAAAAAAGTTATATTTTTCATTGTTACTTTTCTTTTACGGTTTCGATTTCTCAAGGTGAATCAATGATAATTACCTTTCAAACCGTAAATATTTAACTTTGTAGTTTCGTTTTGATATGATATATAGGTAGATGTCCTGTTTATAATTCTGGGGCCAAAAAGCTGGATTCTGTTTTCTGCAAAACAGATAACTGTCCATCAGAAAATTACAGATCGAATTATGCTTATATAAGTAAGTATGTAGTGTTTGCAAACTAAAGAGAATGTTAAAGTTAAAGCATTTAGGGCAAGTGTATGTATGTGAAAACCCATGCGTTTCGACATTCTTTGAGATTTACAGTTAGGACTGCAGTTACAACCCGTGTAACGTAAACATTTTTATTTGTTTAAACTGTTGTCATAAAAGGCTGCCATAATGTGCAAATATGTTATCATAAAAGTGAACTTTATGTGGATTTAAAGATACAATTCAGTCTTCTTCAATTTGATTTTATAAGGGCTCTGAGTTTGCAAATGATAAAATTGCATGATTTAATGTTTTTTTTTATTGTTAGAGAAGGGCTGTCGTTTGAACACACAAAAAATGTAAGTTTACTTTCTTATTTTCTAAAGAATGATTATAGAGTTTCTTCGTCTCAAGGAACAATGCACTTTTAAGAAACGCACTTAGGTAAAGGTCTTACCCCTAAGATTAGAAGTATGATATAACTATTGATAAAATTTTGCATGATCTTCATCAATTAAAGTAGAAAAAATGGCAGATTTTTTGAACATGATTAGTGTAATTTATTACTTTTCTTTATTTGGTTGTAAATAAAGTTAGAACATGTCAAAACTGAATTTCTTGACCCATTAATGCGGATTATATTGGGTCAGTATTGTTTTGATCACAAATAAAATTATATACATAGCTCTTTAACTCGTTCTGGGTGTTTCTCTTCAAAAATTTACTAGTATATTATGGAAGGCAAAATTAATTAAGATCTATAAATAAAAAATGAGCAAGTACAAACATTATGCGTTTTTAAAACACTGATACACATGTATGCCGCTGTGAGCCAGCTTATGGCGAAAGTTGAAGTTTCTCAAATGCAAGTCAAACTCCAGGGTCAAGGTCTAAATTGTTGGTATCCAGAGGATGACATGCACAAGAAATGCACCTGTGAAATATGGAAGCCATAGTTATAGTTGTTCAAAGGTTATAGTCAATCTTAATGTGTGTTTTTTAATTGGATCAAACCTTAAGGTATCAGAATGTAAGAGTGGGACATGTCCTTATTTAAGACCTTTTCCTGCCCTTGACGAGTTATCTCCCTTTGATTTTACTAAATAAAAATAATTTTTAAATTTGTCTGGTAAAAAACTGTTATTTTTATCTTTACTAAATGAGAAACAAATTCGTTCACGTATGCAATCTAAAGTCATTGTCTGTTACAGAAATACACAAGCTAATACCATCCCCAGTCCTATATGTCAGACCCTTACTTATAAAGATGTTTATGATATATTCAAAAATATTATAAGTTCCTTAATAAAAATGGAAGAGATCAAGTGATTATTGATTTATATAATATAATTGAGGTGAGATTCACTGCTGATTTTTTTAAAATAAATATTTTCATTTTCATAGAGAAGACAAGAATAAAATAAACAACACTGTTACCACTGATACTGGCGTCAACAAAACAGTGCCCATTGAATACCTTGCAATTATTGGAGTAGCATTTCTTCTTTTGCTTGCTGTAATCATAATCCTGGTTATCTTCATTAGAAAGCGGTGTAAGTATTTAAAACATATTTTAAAGATCTTAAATAAGAAATCACAAAAATGAATATA